>NW_027045770.1:25000-54703 GCF_025399875.1 Dalotia coriaria
TTTTAAAAAATTTTTTAAAAAAATTTTTTTTAAAATTTAAAAAAAAAAATTAAAAAAAAAATTTTTTTTTTTTTTTTAAACCTTTTGGTTAAAAAATTTTTCCAAAAAAGGGTTTTTAAAAAAGGGGTTTTTTCTTTTAAAAAAATTTTTTTTTTAAAAAAAAAAAACGGTTTTTTTTTGGGGGTTTTTTTTTAAAATTTAAAAAAAGGGGGGCCTTTTTTTTAAAAAATTTTTTTTGTTTTTAAAAAAAAAAAAAAAAAAAAAAAACCCCCCTTTTTTTTTTAAATTTTTAAAAAAAAATTTTTTTTTTGGGGTTTTTTTTTTTAAAAAACATTTTAACTTTTAAATTTAAAAAAATTAAAAAAAAGGGTTAAAAAATTTTTTTTTTTTTTTTTAAAAAAAATTAAAAAACCCCCTTTTTTTTCAAAAAAAATTTTTTTTTTTTTAAAGGGGGAAAAACCCAAAAAAAAAAAAAAAAAAAAAAAATTTTGTCGTTTTTATTTCTGTTTTACGCGTTAAAACGCAGATTAAAACTCAAAACGTGCTGTTTTGCTAAAATAAGCATTTTTTAAGCATTTTAGATCGTTTGGGAAAACGTTTAAATAGAAGCAATATTAAAAAAACGAATAACCAAAAAAAGGCCCTTTTATCCCGGGTTTTTCGCGTTAAAACGCAGATTAAAACTCAAAAAGTTTTTTAAAATAAGCATTTTCAAGCATTTTAGATCGTTAAAAACGTTCAAATAGACGCAAATTAAAAAAAGAATAATAAAAATTTCGTCGTTTTTATGCTTTTTACGCGTTAAAACGCAGAATAAAACTCAAAAAAGTGCTGTTTTTTCTAAAATAAGATTTTCAAGCATTTTAGATCGTTTAAATCGTTCAAATAGAAGCAATAAAAACGAATAATAAAAAATTTTTGTTTTTTTTATGTTTTTTTACGCGTTAAAAAAGCAGATTAAAAACTCAAATCGTGCTGTTTTGCTAAAATAAGCATTTTCAAAATTTTCATCGTTGAAATCGTTCAAATAGAAGGGTATTAATAAAAAAAAGGGAAAAATAAAAAATTCGTGGGTTTTTTGCTGTTTTTTCGCGTTAAAAAAGCAGGAATTTTTAACTCAAAAAGTGCTGTTTTGCTAAAAAAAACATTTTCAAAACATTTTTGATCGTTGAAAAAGTTCAAAAGGGAAAAGTAATAAAAAAAAAAAAGAAAATAAAAATTTTTTCGTTTTATTTTTTTACGCGTTAAAACGCTGATTAAAACTCAAAAAGTGCTGTTTTGCTGAAATAAACATTTTTTAAACATTTTAGACCTTTTTAAAACGTTCAAATAAACCCCGCAATATTAATAAAAAAGAATAATTAAATTGTCGTTTTTTTTGCTGTTTTTCCGTTAAAAAGCAGATTAAAACTCAAAACGTGCTGTTTTGCTAAAATAAGCATTTTTTCAAGCATTTGGGTCGTTTAAATCGTTCAAATAGACGCAATAAAAAAAAAAAAACGGGTTTAAAAATTCGTCGTTTTATGCTGTTTTTCGCGTTAAAAAGCGTTAAACTCAAAAAGTGCTGTTTTGTTTAAAAAAAGCATTTTTTAAGCATTTTTTTGATCGTTGAAATCGTTTTAAATAGAAGCAATATTAGTAAAAAAAAGAATAATAAAAATTTCGTCGTTTTTTTGCTGTTTTACGCGTTAAAAAGATTAAAGCTCAAAACGGGGGTTTTGCTAAAATAAGCATTTTTTAAGCATTTTTTGATCGTTGAAATCGTTTAAATAGAAGCAATATTAATAAAAAAAGAAAATAAAAATTTGTCATTTTTATGTTTTTTACGCCTTAAAACGCAGATTAAAACCCCAAAAAATTAAATGTTTTGCTAAAATAAGCATTTTCAAGCATTTTTTGTCGTTGAAATCGTTCAAATAGACGCAATATTAATAAAAAAAGAATAATAAAAATTTCGTCGGCTTTATGCTGTTTTTTCCCTTAAAACGCAGAATAAAGCTCAAAACGTGCTGTTTTGCTTTTAAAAAAAGCATTTTCAAGCATTTTAGATCTTTTAAATCGTTCAAATAGAAGCAATATTAATAAAAAAAGAATAAAAAAATTCGTCGTTTTTAAAGTTTTTTTTACGCGTTAAAACGCAGATTAAAAACTCAAAACGTCCTGTTTTGCTAAAATAAAACATTTTTTTAAACATTTTAGATCGTTGGGAAAACGTTCAAATAGACGCAATTAAAAAAAAAAAGAAAAATAAAAAAAAGGGCGTTTTTTTTGCTGTTTTACGCGTTAAAAAAGCAAAAGCTCCCAAAAAGCCCCGTTTTTCTAAAATAAACATTTTCGCATTTTAGATCGTTTAAATCGTTCAAATAGACGCAATATTAATAAAAAAAGAATAATTAAAAAAAGTCGTTTTTTAAAAAGTTTTTCCCTCAAAAAAAGCAGATTAAAAACTCAAAACGTGCTGTTTTTCAAAATAAGCATTTTCAAGCATTTTTTAGAACGGGAAAACGTTCAAATAGAAGCTTTAATAAAAAACGAATAATAAAAAATTTTGTCGTTTTATGCTGTTTTTCGCGTTAAAACGCAGATTAAAACTCAAATCGTGGGTTTTTGCTAAAATAAGCATTTTCAAACATTTTAATCGTTGGGAAAAGTTTTTAAAAAGAAGCAATATTAATAAAAAAAGAATAATAAAAAAATTTGTCATTTTTTTTATTTTACGCGTTAAAACGCAGAAAAGCTCAAAACGTGCTGTTTTTCTAAATTAAGCATTTTTTGCCCTTTTAGATCGTTGAAATCGTTCAAATAGACGCAAATTTAAAAAAAACGAATAATAAAAATTTCGTCGTTTTTTTTGATGTTTTTTGCGTTAAAAAGCTGATTAAAACTCAAAAAGTGCTGTTTGCTAAAATAAAACATTTTCAAAAATTTTAGATCGTTAAAACGTTCAAATAGAAGCAATATTAATAAAAAAGAATAATAAAAACTTCGTCGTTTTATGCTGTTTTACGCGTTAAAAACGTGATTAAAGCTCGCAACGTGCTGTTTTGCTAAAATAACTTTTCAAGCATTTTAGATCGTTGAAATCAGTTCAAATAGAAGCAATATTAATAAAACGAATAATAAAAATTGTCGTTTTTATGTTGTTTTTACGAGTTAAAATGCAGACAAAGCTCAAACGTGCTGTTTCATAAAATAAGCATTTTCGCGCATTTTAGACGTTGTTAGTCTGCAAATAGAAGGCCATTAATAAAAAACGAATAAAAATTCGTCGTTTTATGCTGTTTTACGCGTTAAAAACGCAGCTTAAAGCTCAAAACGTGCTGTTTTGCTAAATAAGCATTTTCAAGCATTTTAGATCGTTGAAATGTTCAAATAGACGCAATATTAATAGAAAACGAATAATAAAAATTTCGTCGTTTTTATGCTGTTTTATGTTAAAACGTGCTGATTAAAGCTCAAAATCGTGTTGTTTTGCTAAAATAAGCATTTTCAAGCATTTTAGGATCGTTGAAATTCAAAATAGAAGCAATATTAATAAAACGAATAAAAAAATTCGTCATTTTTATGCTGTTTTACGCGTTAAAACGCAGATTAAAGCTCAAAATGTGCTGTTTTATTAAAATAAGCATTTTCAAGCATTTTAGATCAAGTTGAAATCGTTCAAATATACGCAATATTAATCAAAAACGAATAATAAAAATTTCGTTGTTTTATAAGTTGTTTTACGCAAGAAACGCAGAATAAAAGCTCAAAACGTGCTGTTTTGCTAAATAAGCATTTTCAAGCATTTTAGATCGTTGAAACGTTCAAATAGAAGCAATATTAATAAAAACGAATAATAAAAATTCGTCGTTTTATGCTGTTTTACGCGTTAAACGGTATTAAAAGCTCAAACGTGCTGTTTGCTAAATAAGCATTTTCAAGCATTTAGATCGTTGAAATCGTTCAAATAGACGCACATTAATAAAAACGAATAATAAAAAATTCGTCGTTTTATGTTGCGCCTACGCGTTAAAACGCAGATTAAAGTCTGCAAACGTGCTGTTTTGCTAAAATAAGCATTTTCAAGCATTTTAGATCGTTGAAATCGTTCAAATAGATAATATTAATAAAAACGAATAATAAAAAATTCAATGTTTTATGTTGTTTTACGCGGTGCTAAAACGCAGGCGATTAAAAGCTCAAAACGTGCTTGTTTTTGCTAAACAAGCATTTCTGCCATTTTAGATCGTTGAAATCGTTCAAATAGACGCATTAATAAAAAACGAGAATAATAAAATTTCGTCGATTTTATGTTGTTTCACGCGTTAAAACGCTGATTAAAAGCTCAAACGTGCCGTTTGCTAAAATAAGCATTTTCAAGCATTTTAGACGTTGAAATCGTTCAAATAGACGCAATATTAATAAAAAACGAATAATAAAAAATTCGTCGTTTTATGCTGTTTTACGCGTTAAAACGCAGATTAAAGCTCAAACGTGCTGTTTTGCTACAAAATAAGCATTTTCAAGCATTTTAGATCGTTGAAATCGTTCAAATAGAAGCAATATTAACAAAAAACGAATAATAAAAATTCGTCGTTTTATGCTCTACGCGTTAAACGATTAAAAGCTCAAAAAATCGCGCTGTTTTGCTAAAATAAGCATTTTCAAAGCATTTTAGGATCGTTGAAATCGTTCAAATAGAAGCAATATTAATAAAAACGAATAATAAAATTGTCGTTTTTATGCTGTTTTACGCGTTAAAACGCAGATTAAAGCTCCTCAAATCGCGCTGTTTGCTAAAATAAGCATTTTCAAAACATTTAGATCGTTGAAACTGCTCAAATAGAAGCAATATTAATAAAAACGAATAATAAAAATTCGTCATTTTTATGCTATTTTTACGCGTTAAAACGCGATTAAAAGCTCAAAACGTGCTGTTTTGCTAAAAATAAGCATTTTCAAGCATTTTAGATCGTTGAAATCGTTCAACACGCAATATTAATAAAAAAACGAATAATAAACGGTCGCTTTTATGATGTCGGCGTACAAAACGCTGATTTTCAGTTTCCGCAAAACGTGCTGTGCCTTTTGCTAAAATAAGCATTTTCAAGCATTTTAGATCGTTGAAATCGTTCAAATAGAAGCTAATATTAATAAAACAGAATAATAAAAAATTCGTCGTTTTTATGTCGTTTCATGTTAAAACGCAGCTTAAGCTCAAAACGTGCTGTTTTGTTAAATAAGCATTTTCAAGCATTTTAGATCGTTGAAATCGTTCAAATAGACGCAATATTAATAAAAACGAATAATAAAATTTCGTCGTTTTATGTTGTTTCATGCGTTAAAACGCTGATTAAAGCTCAAACGTGCCGTTTGCTAAAAATAAGCATTTTCAAGCATTTTAGATCGTTGAAATCGTTCAGCTGAGAGCTAAATATTTAATAAAAACGAATAATAAAAATTGCCGCTTTATGCTGTTTACGCCTTAAACGCAGATTACAGCTCAAACGTGCAGTTTGCTAAAATAAGCATTTTCAAGCATTTAGATCGTTGAAATCGTTCAAATAGAAGCAATATTATCAAAAAACGAATAATAAAAAAAATTCGTCATTTTATGTTTTTACGCGTTAAACGCAGACAAAAAGCTCAAACGTGCTGTTTTGCTAAAATAAGCATTTTCAAGCATTTAGATCGTTGAAATGGACCAGCTAGATGCAATATTAATAAAAACGCAACAATAAGTACCTCGCTCGTTTTATATGTTTTACGCGTTAAACGCAGAATAGCTCAAACGTGCTGTTTTGCTAAAATAAGCATTTTCAAGCATTTTGTGATCGTTGAAATCGTTCAAATAGAAGCAATATTAATAAAAAACGAATAATAAAAAATCGTCGTTTTGTTGTTTTACGCGTTAAACGCAGATTAAAAGCTCTCAAAAACGTGCCTGTTTGCTAAAATAAGCATTTTCTGCCATTTTAGATCGTTGAAATCGTTCAAATAGACGCAAATATTAATGCAAAAAACGAATAATAAAAAACTTCGTCGTTTTATGCTGTTTTACGCGCTAAAACGCAGATTAAAGTTCAAAACGTACGTTTTGCTAAAATAATCATTTCAAGCATTTTGTGACCGTTGAAATCGTTCAAATACCGTAAAGATAATAAAAAAACGAATAATGTAAATTACCGTTTTGTGCTGTTTTAATATTAAAACGCAGATTAAAGCTCAAACGTGCTGTTTTGCTAAAATAAGCATTTTCAAGCATTTTAGATCGTTGAAATAGTTCAAATAGAAGAATATTAATAAAAAACGAATAATAAAAAATTCGTCGTTTTATGCTGTTTTACACGTTAAAAACGCAGCTTAAAGTTCAAAATTCGTTTTGCTAAAAATAAGCATTTTCCAGCATTTTAGATCTGAAATCGTTCAAATAGACGCGCAATATTAATAGAAAACGAATAATAAAAATTTCGTCGTTTCTTATGCTGTTTTATGCGCGTTAAAACGCTGGATTAAAGCTCAAAACGTGCTGTTTTGCTGTACAAGCATTTTCAAGCATTTTAGATCGTTAAATCGTTTAAATAGAAGCAATATTAATAAAAACGAATAATAAAAATTCGTCATTTTTATGCTGTTTTTACGCGTTAAAACGCAGATTAAAAGCTCAAAATGTGCTGTTTTGCTAAAATAAGCATTTTCAAGCATTTTAGACGTTGAAATCGTTCAAATATACGCAATATTAATAAAAACGAATAAAAATTCCCGTCGTTTTATGCTGTTTTACGCGTTAAAACGCAGAATAAAAGCTCAAAACGTGCTGTTTTGCTAAAATGTAAGTTAATTTTCAAGCATTTTAGATCGTTGAAATCGTTCAAATACAGCTAAATATTAATAAAAAAACGAATAATAAAAAATTCGTCGTTTTATGCTGTTTTACGCGTTAAAACGCGATTGCGCTCAAAACGTGCAGTTGTTTTGCTAAAATAAGCATTTTCAAGCATTTTAGATCGTTGAAATCGTTCAAATAGACGCAATATTAATAAAAACGAATAATAAAAATTCGTCGTTTTATGCTGTTTTACGCGTTAAACGCAGATTAAAGCTTCAAAACGTGCTGTTTGCTAAAATAAGCATTTCGCTAATTTGTGATCGTTGAAATCGTTCAAATAGACGCAATATTAATAAAAACGAATAATAAAAAATTCGTCGTTTTATGTTGCTTCACGCGTTAAAACGCAGGATTAAAGCTCAAACGTGCTGTTTTGCTAAAATAAGCATTTCGCTACTAGATCGCTGAAATCGTTCAAATAGAAGCAATATTAATAAAACGAATAATAAAATTTCTACGTTTTATGCTATTTTACGCGTTAAAACGCAGATTAAAAGCTCAAAACGTGCTGTTTGCTAAAAATACATTTTCGCTATTTTAGATCGTTGAAATCGGTCAAATAGAAGCAATAATATTAATAAAAACGAATAATAAAAATTCGTCGTTTTTATGCTGTTTTACGCGTTAAAACGTGATTAAAACTCAAACGTGCTGTTTTGTTAAAATAAGCATTTTCAAGCATTTTAGATCGCTGAAATCGTTCAAATAGACGCAATATTAATAAAAACGAATAATAAAATTTCTGTCGTTTTATGCTGTTTTACGCGTTAAACGCAGATTAAAGCCTTCAAACGTGCTGTTTTGCTAAAATAATCACTTTCAAGCATTTTAGATCGTTGAAATCGTTCAAATAGAAGCAATATTAATAAAAACGAATAATAAAAATTCGTCGTTTTATGTTGTTTTACGCGTTAAAACGTGCAGATTAAAAGCTCAAAACGCGCTTTCGTTTTGCTAAAAATAAGCATTTTCAAGCATTTTAGATCGTTGAAATCGTTCAAATAGAAGCACATTAATAAAAACAAATAATAAAAAATTACCGTTTTATGCTGTTTTACGAGTTAAAACGCAGATTAAAGTCGCCAATACGTGCTGTTTTGTTAAAATGCGCATTTCAAGCATTTTAGATCGTTGAATGTTCAAATAGAAGCAATATTAATAAAACGAATAAAAATTTGTCGTTTATGCTGTTTTACGTTAAAACGCAGACTAAAGCTCAAACGTGCTGTTTTGCTAAAAATAAGCATTTTCAGCATTTTAGATCGTTGAAATCGTTCAAATAGACGCAATATTAATAAAACGAATAATAAAAATTTCGTCGTTTTGAATGCAATATTAATAAAAACGAATAATGTACTCGTCGTTTTTATGCTGTTTGCCGCGTTAAAACGCAGATTAAAGCTCAATTGTGCGTTTTGCTAAAATAAGCATTTTCAAGTTATTTTAGACGTTGAACTGTTCAAATAGAAGCAATATTAATAAAACGAATAATAAAAAATTCGTCGTCTTTATGCGTTGTTTTACGCGTTAAAACGCAGATTAAAGCTCAAAACGTGCTGTTTTGCTAAAATAAGCATTTTCAAGCATTTTAGATCGTTGAAATCGTTCAAATAGAAGCAATATTAATAAAAACGAAATAATAAAAATTCGTCTTTATGCTGTTTACGCGTTAAAACGCGATTAAAGCTCAAATCGTGCTGTTTTGCTAAAATGTTATTTTCAAACATCGATCGTTGAAATCGTTTAAATAGAAGCAATATTAATAAAAACGAATAATAAAAATCATTTTATGCGTTATTTTACGCGTTAAAACGCAGATTAAAGCTCAAACGTGCTGTTTTGCTAAAATAAGCATTTTCAAGCATTTTAGATCGTTGAAATCGTTCAAATAGACGCAATATTAATAAAAACGAATAATAAAAATTTCTGTCGTTTTATGATGTTTTATGCGTTAAAAACGTTTGATTAAAGCTCAAAACGTGCCGTTTTTACAAAATAAGCATTTTCAAGCATTTTAGATCGTTGAAATCGTTCAAATAGAAGCAATATTAATAAAAACGAATAATAAAAAATTCGTCGTTTTTATATGCGTTGTTTCACGCGTTAAAACGCAGCTTAAAGCTCAAACGTGCTGTTTTGTTAAAATAAGCATTTTCAAGCATTTTAGATCGTTGAAATCACAGTTCAAATAGACGCAATATTAATAAAACGAATAATAAAATTTCGTCGTTTTTGCTGTTTTACGCGTTAAACGCAGATTAAAGTTCAAAAACGTGCTGTTTTGCTAAAATAAGCATTTTCAAGCATTTTAGATCGTTGAAATCGTTCAAATAGACGCACAAAAATAAAAGGAATAATAAAATTTCGTCGTTTTTATGCTGTTTTACGCGTTAAACGCAGACTAAAGCTCAAAACGTGCTGTTTGCTGTAAAATAAGTTACTTTCTTTCAAGCATTTTAGATCGTTGAAATCGTTCAAATAGACGCAATATTAATAAAAACGTGAATAAAAATTTCGTCGTTTTTATGCTGTTTTACGCGTTAAAAACGCAGTGATTAAAGCTCAAACGTGCTGTTTTGCTAAAATAAGCATTTTCAAGCATTTAGACCGTTGAAATCGTTCAAATAGACGCAATAAAAATAAAAGGAATAATAAAAAATTTCGTCGTTTTTATGCTGTTTTACGCGTTAAAATGGTGAATAAAAGCTCAAACGTGCTGTGTTTCGGCTTTCTAAAATAAGCATTTTCAAGCATTTTAGACGTTGAAATCGTTCAAAATAGACGCAATATTAATAAAAACGAATAATAAAAATTTCGTCGTTTTATGCTGTTTACGTTAAAACGCAGATTAAAGCTCAAATCGTGCTGTTTTGCTAAAATAAGCATTTTCAAGCATTTTAGATCGTTGAAATCGTTCAAATAGAAGCACATAATAAAAAACGAATAAAAATTCGTCGTCTTTATGTTGCTTCACGCGCTAAACGCAGATTAAAGCTCAAAACGTGCTGTTTTGCTAAAATAAGCATTTTCAAGCATTTTAGATCGTTGAAATCGTTCAAATAGAAGCAATATTAATAAAAACGAATAAAATTTCGTCTTTTATGCTGTTTTACGCGTTAAAAACGCATTGCTCAAATCGTGCTGTTTTGCCAAAATAAGCATTTTCAAACATTTTAGATCGTTGAAATCGTTTTAAATAGAAGCAATATTAATAAAAACGAATAATAAAATTCGTCATTTTATGCTATTTCATGTTAAAACGCAGATTAAAGCTCAAACGTGCTGTTTGCTAAAATAAGTATCATTTTCAAGCATTTTAGATCGTTGAAATCGTTCAAATAGACGCAATATTAATAAAAAACGAATAATGTACCTCGTCGTTTTTATGATGTTTCTGGCGCGTTAAAACGTTGATTAAAGTCAAAACGTGCTGTTTTACAAAATAAGCATTTTCAAGCATTTTAGATCGTTGAAATCGTTCAAATAGAAGCAATATTAATAAAAACGAATAATAAAAATTCGTCGTTTCATGCTGTTTCACGCGTTAAAACGGCAGCTTTCAAAGCTCAAAAAACGTGCTGTTTTGTTAAAATAAGCATTTTCTGCTACATTTAGATCGTTGAAATCGTTCAACAGACGTGCAATATTAATAAAACGAATAATAAAAATTTCGTCGTTTTTATGTTGTTTTACGTTAAAAACGCCGATTAAAGCCTGCAAACGCTGTTTTGCTAAAATAAGTATTTTCAAGCATTTTAGATCGTTGAAATCGCGTTCAAATAGAAGTAATATTAATAAAAAACGAATAATAAAAATTGTCGTTTTATGCTGTTTTACGCCTTAAAACGCAGATTACAGCTCAAAACGCAGTTTTGCTGCTAAATAAGCATTTTCAAGCATTTTAGATCGTTGGAAATCGTTCAAATAGGCAATATTAATAAAAACGAATAATAAAAATTCGTCATTTTTATGTTGTTTTACGCGTTAAACGCAGATTAAAAGCTCAAAACGTGCTGTTTTGCTAAAATAAGCATTTTCGCTACTTTAGATCGTTGAAATGGTTCAAATAGGATGCAATATTAATACCAAAACGAATAATAAAAATTTCTGTCGTTTTATGTTGTTTACGGCGTTAAAACGCAGAATAAAAGCTCAAAACGCGCTGTTTTGCTAAAATAAGCATTTTCAAGCATTTTAGATCGTTGAAATCGTTCAAATAGAAGCAATATTAATAAAAAACGAAAATAAAAATTCGTCGTTTTTATGCTGTTTTACGCGTTAAAAACGCAGATTAAAAGCTCAAAAACGCTGTTTTGCTAAAATAAGTATTTTCAAGCATTTTAGATCGTTGAAATCGTTCAAATAGACGCAATATTAATAAAAACGAATAATAAAAAATCCCCGTCGTTTTTATGCTGTTTTACGCGTTAAAACGCAGATTAAAGCTCAAAATCGCGCTGTTT
The DNA here is from genome assembly GCF_025399875.1 of Dalotia coriaria. NCBI lineage: Eukaryota > Metazoa > Arthropoda > Insecta > Coleoptera > Staphylinidae > Dalotia > Dalotia coriaria. The sequence continues at coordinate 36,335 of NW_027045770.1, forward strand.
TGCTGTAAAATAATCATTTCAAGCATTTTAGATCGTTGAACGTTCAAATAGAAGCAATATGCTAATAAAAACGAATAATAAAAAATTGTCGTTTTATGCTGTTTTACGAGTTAAAACGCAGACAAAGCTCAAAAACGTGCTGTTTTGCTGCTAAAATAAAGCATTTTCTGCCATTTTGTAGATCGTTGAAATAGTCTTTCAAATAGAAGCAATATTACTAAAAACGAATAATGTACTCCGTCGTTTTATGCTGTTTACGCGTTAAAAACGCAGCCGAAGCTCAAACGTGCTGTTTTGCTAGCAAATAAGCATTTTCAAGCATTTTAGATCGTTGAAATCGTTCAAATAGACGCATATTAATAGAAAACGAATAATAAAAATTTCTGTCGTTTTATGCTGTTTACGCGTTAAAACGCTGATTAAAGCTCAAAACGTGCTGTTTTGCTAAAATAAGCATTTTCAAGCATTTTAGATCGTTGAAATCGGTCAAATAGACGCAATATTAATAAAAAACGAATAATAAAAATTTCGTCGTTTTATGCTGTTTTACGCGTTAAAAACGCAGATTAAATTCAAAACGTGCTGCCTTTGCTAAAATAATCATTTTCAAGCATTTGTGATCGTTGAAATCGTTCAAATAGAAGCAATATTAATAAAACGAATACAAAAATCTGTCGTTTTATGTTGTTTTACGCGTTAAAACGCAGATTAAAGCTCAAAACGTGCTGTTTTGCTAAAAATAAGCATTTTCAAGCATTTTAGATCGTTGAAATCGTTCAAATAGAAGCAATATTAATAAAACAAATACGTACCTGTCGTTTTTATGCTGTTTTACGAGTTAAAACGCGCAGATTAAAAGCTCAATACGTGCTGTTTTGTTGTAAAGGTATCAAAGCATTTTAGATCGTTGAAATCGTTCAAATAGGAAGCAATATTAATAAAAAACGAATAATAAAAATTTGTCGTTTTTATAAGCGTTTTACGCGTTAAAACGCAGACTAAAGCTCAAACGCGCTGTTTTGCTAAAATAAGTATTTTCAGCGCATTTAGATCGTTGAAATCGTTCAACAGACGTAATATTAATAAAAACGAATAATAAAATTTCGTCGTTTTATGTTGTTTACGCGTTAAACGTAGATTAAAGCTCAAAACGTGCTATTTTGTTAAATAAGCATTTTCAAGCATTATAGATCGTTGAAATCGTTCAAATAGACGCACAAAAATAAAAAGGAATAATAAAATTTCGTCGTTTTATGCTGTTTTACGCGTTACAAAATGCAGAATAAGCCTCAAAACGTGCTGTTTTGCTGTACAAGCATTTTCAAGCATTTTGTGATCGTTGAAACGTTCAAATAGACGCAATATTAATAAAAACGAATAATAAAATTTCGTCGTTTTACGCTGTTTTACGCGTTAAACGCAGATTAAAAGCTCAAATCAAAAGCCGTTTTATTAAAATATACTTTTCGCCATTTTAGATCGTTGAAATCGTTCAAATAGGCGCTGGCGATAATAAAAAACGAATAATAAAAAATTCGTCGTCTTATGCTGCTCTTACGTTAAAACGCAGATTAAAAGCTCAAACGTGCTGTTTTGCTAAAATAAGCATTTTCAAGCTTTTTAGATCGTTGAAATCGCTCAAATAGACGCAATATTAATAAAACGAATAATAAAATTTCGTCGTTTTATGCCGTTTTACGCGTTAAACGCAGAATAGCTCAAAACGTGCCGTTTTGCTAAAATAAGCATTTTCAAGCATTTTAGATCGTTGATATCGTTCAAATAGAAGCAATACGCTAATAAAAACGAATAATAAAAAATTACTGCTTTTATGCTGTTTACGAGTTAAAACGCAGATTAAAAGCTCAATACGTGCTGTTTTGCTAAAACAAGCATTTTCAAGCATTTTAGATCGTTGAAATCGTTCAAATAGAAGCAATATTAATAAAAACGAATAATAAAAATTTGTCGTTTTATGCTGTTTTTCGCGTTAAAACGCAGACTAAAGCCCCAAACGTGCTGTTTTGCTAAAATAAGCATTTTCAAGCATTTTAGATCGTTGAAATCGTTCAAATAGACGCAATATTAATAAAACGAATAATAAAATTTCGTCGTTTTATGCTGTTTTACGCGTTAAAAAGCAGATTAAAGCTCAAAAAGTGCTGTTTTGCTAAAATAAGCATTTTCAAGCATTATAGATCGTTGAAATCGTTCAAATAGACGCAATAAAAATAAAAAGGAATAATAAAAATTTCGTCGTTTTATGCTGTTTTACGCGTTAAAATGCAGAATAAAGCTCAAAAAGTGCTGTTTTGCTAAAATAAGCATTTTCAAGCATTTTAGATCGTTGAAATCGTTCAAATAGACGCAATATTAATAAAAAACGAATAATAAAAAATTTCGTCGTTTTTATGCTGTTTTTCGCGTTAAAACGCAGATTAAAGCTCAAATCGTGCTGTTTTGCTAAAATAAGCATTTTCAAGCATTTTAGATCGTTGGAAAACGTTCAAATAGAAGCAATATTAATAAAAACGATAATAAAATTCGTCGTCTTTTATGCTGTTTTACGCGTTAAACGCAGATTAAAGCTCAAAACGTGCTGTTTTCTAAAATAAGCATTTTCGCTTTTAGATCGTTGAAATCGTTCAAATAGACGCAATATTAATAAAACGAATAATAAAATTTCGTCGTTTTATGCTGTTTTACGCGTTAAAACGCAGAATAAAAGCTCAAAACGTGCTGTTTTGCTAAAATAAGCATTTTCAAGCATTTTAGATCGTTGAAATCGTTCAAATAGAAGCAATATTAAAAAAAACGAATAATAAAAAAATTGTCGTCTTTATGCTGTTTTACGCGTTAAAAAGCAGATTAAAGCCAAAACGTGCTGTTTTGCTAAAATAAGCATTTTCAAGCATTTTAGATCGTTGAAACGCAAAAGACGGGAATATTAATAAAAAAAGAATAATAAAAAATTTTGTCGTTTTTTTGATGTTTTATGCGTTAAAAAACCCGAAAAGTCAAAAAGTGCTGTTTTGCAAAATAACTTTTCGCATTTTAGACGTTGAAATCGTTCAAATGAAGCAATATTAAAAAACGAATAATAAAAATTCGTCGTTTTATGCTGTTTCAGCGTTAAAACGCAGCAAAGCTCAAAACGTGCTGTTTTGTTAAAATAAGCATTTTTTAAGCATTTTGACGGAAACGTTCAAATAGACGAATATTAATAAAAAAAGAATAATAAAAATTTTGTCGTTTTTTTTGTGTTTTAGCGTTAAAAAGCGATTAAAGCTCAAAACGTGTTTTTGCTAAAATAAGCATTTTCAAGCATTTTAGATCGTTTAAATCGTTCAAAAGAAGCAATATTAATAAAAAAAGAATAATAAAAATTCGTCGTTTTTTGCGTTTTACGCCTTAAAAACCCGATTCGCTCAAAAAGGGAGTTTTTCTAAAATAAGCATTTTCAAGCATTTTAGATCGTTGAAATCGTTCAAATAGAAGCAATATAATAAAAAAACGAATAATAAAAAATTCGTCGTCTTTATGCCGTTTTACGCGTTAAACGCAGATTAAAGCCTTCCAAAAACGTGCTGTTTTGCCAAAATGGGCATTTTCAAGCATTTAGATCGCTGTTCGTTCAAATAGACGCAATATTAATAAAAACGAATAATAAAAATTCGTCGTTTATGATGTTTATGCGTTAAAACGCTGATTAAAGCTCAAAACGCGCTGCTGTTTTGCTAAAGGCTTCAAGCATTTGATCGTTGAAATCGTTCAAACAGAGCTAACATTAATAAAACGAATAATAAAAATTCGTCGTTTTTATATGTTTCATCGCGTTAAAACCTGTTTTAAAGCCCCAAACGTGCTGTTTTGTTAAAATAAGCATTTTCAAGCATTTTAGATCGTTGAAATCGTTCAAATAGACGCAATATTAATAAAAACTACTGTCAGTACCTCGTCGTTTTATGCTGCTTTTGCGGCGCGTTAAAACGCAGAATAAAGCTCAAAACGTGCTGTTTTGCTAAAATAAGCATTTTCAAGCATTTAGATCGTTGAAATCGTTCAACAGAAGCAATATTAATAAAAACGAATAATAAAAATTGTCGTTTTATGCTGTTTTACGCCTTAAACGCAGATTTCAGCTCAAAACGTGCAGTTTGCTAAAATAAGCATTTTCGCTATTTTAGATCGTTGAAATCGTTCAAATAGGCTAAATATTAATAAAAAACCAACAATAAAAATTCGTCATTTTATAAGCTGTTTTACGCGTTAAAACGCAGATTAAAGCTCAAAACGTGCTTGTTTTGCTTAAAATAAGCATTTTCAAGCATCAGATCGCTGTGCCTGTTCAAATGGATGCACATTAATAAAAAACTACTAAATAAAATTTCGTCGTTTTATAAAGCGTTTTACGCGTTAAAAACGCAGAATAAAAGCTCAAACGCTGTTTTGCTAAAATAAGCATTTTCAAGCATTTGATCGTTGAAATCGTTCAACAGCGACATTAATAAAAACGCAATAATGTGTACCCGTCGTTTTATGCTGTTTTACGCGTTAAAAAACGCAGATTAAAGCTCAAACGTGCTGTTTTGCTAAAATAAGCATTTCAAGCATTTTAGATCGTTGAAATCGTTCAAATAGAAGTACATTAATAAAAAACGAATAATAAAAATTCGTCGTTTTATGCGTTGCTCTACGCGTTAAAACGCAGATTAAGCTCAAAACGTGCTGTTTTGCTAAAATAAGCATTTGCCATTTTAGTTCGTTGAAATCGTTCAACAGAAGCAATATTAATAAAAACAAATAATGTACCTGTCGTTTTATGCTGTTTACCGAGTTAAACGCAGATTAAAGCCTCAATACGTGCTGTTTTGTTAAAATAAGCATTTTTCAAGCATTTGGATCAGCAACTGTTCAACAGAATATTAATAAAACGGAATAATAAAAATTTGTCGTTTTTATGCTGTTTTACGCGCGAAACGCGACTAAAGCCTCGCACCGTGTTGTTTGCTAAAATAAGCATTTTCAAGCATTTTAGATCGCTGGAAATCAGCCCAAATACGCAATATTACAAAACGAATAATAAAAATTTCTGTCGTTTTTATGCCGTTTTACGCGTTAAAACGCATTAAAGCTCAAAACGTGCTATGGTTAAAATACATTTTCGCTACTAGACCAGTACCGTTCAAATAGACGCAATAAAAATAAAAAGGAATAATAAAATTTCCTGTCGTTTTTGGCGTTGTTTTACGCGTTAAAATGGCACAAAGCTCAAACGCTGTTTTGCTAAAATAAGCATTTTTCACATTTTAGATCGTTGAAATCGTTCAAATAGACGCAATATTAATAAAAACGAATAATAAAAATTGTCGTTTTGCCGTTTTTATGCTGTAAAACGCAGATTAAAGCCTAAATCGTGCTGTTTTTGCTAAAATAAGCATTACATTTTAGATCGTTAAAATCGTTCAAATAGAAGTTACTAATAAAACGAATAATAAAAATTCGTCGTCTTTTATGCTGTTTTACGCGTTAAAACGCGGTGATTAAAGCTCAAACGTGCTGTTTTGCTAAAATAAGCATTTTCGCTTTTTAGATCGTTGAAATCGTTCAACAGACGCAATATTAATAAAAACGAATAATGTACCTTCGTCGTTTTATGCTGTTTTACGTTAAAACGCAGAATAAAAGCTCAAAACGTGCTGCTTTTGCTTAAAATAAGATTTTCGCCATTTTAGATCGTTGAAATCGTTCAAATAGAAGCAATATTAATAAAACGAATACCAAAAATTCGTCGTTTTTATGCTGTTTATTATTAAAACGCAGATTAAAGCTCACTACGCCGCGGGCGGCGGTTAAATAAGTGATTTTCAAGCGATTTTGTGATCGGCGAACCCGTTCCTACCAGGAATAATATTAATAAAACAATAATAAAAATTCGTCGCTGCAAGCTGTTTTACGCGTTAAAACGCAGACTAAAAGCCTGCAACGTGCTGTTTGCTAAAATAAGCATTTTCAAGCATTTTAGATCGTTGAAATCGTTCAAATAGACGCAATATTAATAAAACGAATAATGCGTACCTTCGTCGTTTTGTATAAGCTGTTTTACGTTAAAACAAGTAGACGGCTCAAACGTGCTGTTTTGCTAAAAATAAGATTTTCAAGCATTTGTGATCGTTGAAATCGTTCAAATAGAAGCAATATTAATAAAACGAATAATAAAAATACCCGTCGTTTATATGCTGTTTTACGCCAAAACGCGATTAAAAGCTCAAAACGTGCTGTTTTGCTAAAATAAGCATTTTCAAGCATTTTAGATCGTTGAAATCGTTCAACAGACGCAATGTAAAATAAAAACGAATATAAAAATTTCGTCGTTTTATGTTGCTTTACGTTAAAACGCAGAATAAAGCCTCAAACGTGCTGTTTTGCTTAAAAATAAGCATTTTCAAGCATTTTAGATCGTTGGAAATCGTTCAAATAGAAGCAATATTAATAAAAAACGAATATCAAAAATTTGTCGCTTTATGTTGTTTTGCCGCGTTAAAACGCAGACTAAAGCTCAAACGTGCCGTTTTGCTAAAATACATTTTCAAGCATTTTATGATCGCTGAAATCGTTCAAATAGACGCAATATTAATAAAAAAACGAATACTAAAAATTTCTGTCGTTTTGCTGTTTTACGCGCTAAACGCAGATTAAAGCTCAAAATCGTGCTGTTTTCGGCAAAAGAAGTATTTCGCTTATTTCAGATCGTTGAAATTCGTTCCAACAGACGCAATAAAAATAAAAAAGCGAATAATAGTAAAATTTCGTCGTTTTCGCGCTGTTTTTACGCGTTAAATGCAGAATAAAGCTCAAACGTGTTGTTTACAAAATAAGCATTTTCAAGCATTTTATGACGTTGAAATCGTTCAAATAGACGCAATATTAATAAAAAAAGAAAATTAAAAAAAAAGTCGTTTTTTTGCTGTTTTACGCGTTAAAAAGCAGAAAAATTTAAAAAGTGCTGTTTTTTCTAAAATAACCTTTTCAAGCATTTTAGATCGTTGAAATCGTTTTAAATAGACGCAATATTAATAAAAAAAAGAATAATAAAAAATTTTGCCCTTTTTGTTTTACGCGTTAAAACGCGATTAAAAACTCAAAAAAGTGCTGTTTTGCTAAAATAACATTTTCAAGCATTTTTTTGATCCCCCTTTAAATCGTTCAAAAAGAAGCAATATTAATAAAAAAAAAAATAATAAAAATTTTTTCCCCTTTTTTTGTGTTTTACGCGTTAAAAAGGGGATTAAAAACTCAAAAAGGCTGTTTTTGCTAAAATAAAAATTTTTAAACATTTTAGATCGTTTAAACGCCCAAATAGAAGAATATTAATAAAAAAAGAATAATAAAAACCCCTCGTTTTTATAAAAAGGGTTTTTCGCGTTAAAACGCAGATTAAAAACTCAAAAAGGCTGTTTTGCTAAAATAATCATTTTAAGCATTTTAGATCGCTGGAAAAGTTCAAAAAGACGCCAAAAATTAATAAAACGAATAATTAAAAAATTTTTTTTGTTTTATGCTGTTTTACGCGTTAAAAAGCAGATTAAAAGCTCAAAACGTGCTGTTTTTGCTAAAATAAGCATTTTCAAGCATTTCATCGTTGAAAATGTTCAAAAAGAAGCAATATTAATAAAAAAAAAATAATAAAAAATTTTGTCGTTTTTGCTGTTTTACGCGTTAAAACGCAGAAAAGCTCAAACGTGCTGTTTTTAAAAAATAACATTTTTTAAATTTTTTGATCGTTGAAATCGTTCAAATAGGCACCCTTTAAAAAAAAACGAATAAAAAATTTCCTTTGTTTTTGGGTGTTTTACGCGTTAAAAAGCAGATTAAAAACTCAAAAAGTGCTGTTTTGCTAAAATAACATTTTCAAGCATTTTAGATCGTTGAAATCGTTCCAAATATAAATTAATAAAAACGAATAATAAAATTCGTCGTTTTATGCTGTTTTACGTTAAAACGCAGATTAAAAGCTCAAAACGTGCTGTTTTGCTAAAATAAGCATTTTCAAGCATTTTAGATCGTTGAAATCGTTCAAATGACAATATTAAAAAAACGAATAAAAAATTCGTCGTTTTATGCTGTTTTAGCGTTAAAACGAGATTAAAAGCTCAAAAGCTTTTGCAAAATAATCTTTTCAAGCATTTTAATGGAAATCGTTCAAAAGAGAAATTAATACGTTTAATGTAATTTCGCGTTTTAATGCTGTTTTACGTTAAAACGCAGATTAAATATCAAATGTGCTGTTTTGCTGAAATCATTTTCAAATAGCAATCTTATGAAATCGTCAAAAAATTCGTATTTAATGCTAAAAACGCTTAAAACAATTCGTCTTTTGCTGTTTTGCTTAAAAAGCATTTAAAAGTCTCAAATGTTTTCAAATAAGCATTTTCAAAACATTTATCGTGAAAATTCGTCGATTTAAGCATTTAATAAAACGAGATAAAATAAATTCGTTTTTATGCTAAATTAACGCGTTAAAACGCAGATTAAAGTTAAAACGTCATCTGCTAAAAAACATATAAGCAATTTTGATCGTTTAGTGCGTTAAAACGCAATTTAATAAAAACGAATAATAAAAATTTCCTTTAGCTTTTCGCTTTTAAAACGAATTTAAACTCAAAACGTCGTTTAGAAAAAATAAAAAATTTTCAGCATTTTATGTGTTTAACGTTAAAAAATGAAGCAAAATAAAAATCGATAATAAGAATTTTCGCTTTTATGTATGTTAAACGTTAAAAGCAGATAAATTAATAAAACGTACTGTTTGCAAAAATTAATCATTTTCAAGCATTTTAGATCGCGAAAACGTTCAATAAAGCTCAAAATTAAAAACTGAAAATAAAATTTCGTCGTTTTATGCTGTTTTACGCTTAAAACGCAGATTTAACTCAAAACGTCTTTTGCTAAATTAAGATTTCAAGCATTAGATCGTTGAATCGTTCAAATAAGCAATATTTAAAACGAATAATAAAAATTCTGCGTTTAGTGTTTTACGCGTTAAACGCAGATTAAAGCCTCAAAACGATCGTTTTCAAAATTAATTTAAGTTTTAGATCGTGAAATCGTTCAAATAAACGCAATATTAAAAAACGAATAATAAAAATTTCGTCGTTTTATGCTGTTTTACGCGTTAAAACGCAGATTAAAGTCTCAAAACGTGCTGTTTTGCTAAATAAGCATTTTCAGCATTTTAGATCGTTGAAATCGTTCAAATAGAAGCAATATTAATAAAAATGAATAATAAAAATTCGTCGTTTTATGCTGTTTTACGCGTTAAAACGCAGATTAAAAGCTCAAAACGTGCTGTTTTGCTAAAATAATCATTTTCAAGCATTTTAGATCGCTGGAAATCGTTCAAATAGACGTGCAATATTAATAAAAACGAATAATAAAAAATTTCGTCGTTTTATAAGCTGTTTTACGCGTTAAAACGCAGATTAAAGCTCAAACGTGCTGTTTTGCTAAAATAATCATTTCAAGCATTTTAGATCGCTGAAATCGTGCAACAGACGCAATATTAATAAAAACGAATAATAAAAATTTCTGCTCGTTTTTATAAGCACGGCGTTAAAACGCAGATTAAAGCTCAAACGCGCTGTTTTAAGCATAAACAAGCATTTTCAAGCATTTAGATCGTTGAAATCGTCTTCAAATAGAAACAATATTAATAAAAACGAATAATAAATATTCGTCGTTTTATGCTGTTTTACGCGTTAAAACGCAGATTAAAACTCAAAGCGTGCTGTTTTGCTAAAAATAATCATTTTCAAGCATTTTAGATCGTTGATATCGTTCAAATAGACGCACATTAATAAAACGAATAATAAAAAATTTCGTCGTTTTATAAGCTGTTTTACGCTAAAACGCAGATTAAAGCTCAAAGTGTGCTGTTTTGCTAAAAATAAGCATTTTCGCAAGATTTTAGATCGTTGAAATCGTTCAAATAGAAGCACATATTAATAAAAACGAATAATAAAAATTCGTCGTTTTTATGCGCCGTTTTACGCGTTAAAACGCAGATTAAAGCTCAAAACGTGCTGTTTTGCTAAAATAATCATTTTCAAGCATTTTAGATCGTTGAAATCGTTCAAATAGACGCAATATTAATAAAAACGAATAATAAAAATTTCTGTCGTTTTTATGCTGTTTTACGCGTTAAAACGCAGATTAAAAGCTCAAAAACGTGCTGTTTTACAAAATAAGATTTTCAAGCATTTTCGACGTGTTGAACTGTCTCAAATAGAAGCAATATTAATAAAAACGAATAATAAAAAATCTGTCGTTTTATATGCTGTTTACGCGTTAAAACGCAGATTAAAGCTCAAACGTGCTGTTTTGCTAAAATATACATTTTCAAGCATTTAGATCGTTGAAATCGTTGAAATAGACGCAATATTAATAAAAATGAATAATAAAATTTCGTCGTTTTATGCTGTTTTACGAGTTAAAACGATTAAAGCTCAAAACGTGCTGTTTTGCTAAAATAAGCATTTTCTGCCATTTTAGATCGTTGAAACTGTTCAAATAGAAGCAATATTAATAAAAACGAATAATAAAAAATTCGTCGTTTTTATGCTGTTTACGCGTTAAAACGCAGATTAAAGCTCAAACGTGCTGTTTTGCTGTTAAAATAATCATTTTCAAGCATTTTAGATCGTTGAAATCGTTCAAATATCGCAATATTAATAAAACGAATAATAAAAATTTTGTCGTTTTTATGCTGTTTTACGCCTGAAAACGTAGATTAAAAGCTCGTAAACGTGCTGTTTTGCTAAAATAAGTATTTTCAAGATTTTAGGATCGTTGAAATCGTTCAAATAGATTTAATATTAATAAAAAACGAATAATAAAAATTTTGTCGTTTTATGCTGTTTTACGCCCTCTTTAAACGCAGATTAAAGCTCAAAACGTGCTGTTTTGCTAAAATAAGCATTTCAAGCATTTTAGACGTTGAAATCGTTCAAATAGACGCACATTAATAAAAGACGAATAATAAAAATTCGTCGTTTTATGCCGTTTTACGTTAAAAACGCAGATTAAAGCTCAAAACGTGCTGTTTTGCTAAAATATTCATTTTCAAGCATTTTAGATCGTTGAAATCGCAAATAGACGCAATATTAATAAAAACGAATAATAAAAAATTTTGCCGTTGGCGCCGTTCTTACGTTAAAAACGCAGATTAAAAGCTCAAAAACGTGCTGTTTTGCTAAAATAAGCATTTTCAAGCATTTTAGATCGTTGAAATCGTTCAAATAGAAATAATATTAATAAAAAAACGAATAATAAAATTCGTCGTTTTTATGCCGTTTACGCGTTAAAACGCAGATTAAAGCTCAAAACGTGCTGTTTTGCTAAAAATAATCATTTTCAAGCATTTTAGATCGTTAAAATCTCGTCTCAAATAGACGCACATTAATAAAAACGAATAATAAAAATTTCTTGCCGTTTTATGTTGTTTTACGCGTTAAAAACGCAGATTAAAGCTCAAAAGCGTGCTGTTTTGCTAAAATAAGCATTTTCAAGCATTTTAGATCGTTGGAAATCGTTCAAATCGAAGCAATATTATTAAAAACGAATAATAAAAATTCGTCGTTTTTATGTTGTTTTACGCGTTAAACGCAGATTAAAAGCTCAAAACGTGCTGTTTTGCTAAAATAATCATTTTCAAGCATTTTAGATCGTTGAAATCGTTCAAATAGACGCAATATTAATAAAAAACGAATAATAAAAAATTTCTGTCGTTTTATGCTGTTTTACGCGTTAAAAACGCAGATTAAAAGCTCAAAACGTGCTGTTTTGCTAAAAAATAAGCATTTTCAAGCATTTTAGATCGTTGAAATCGTTCAAATAGAAGTTAAATATTAATAAAACGAATAATAAAAATTCGTCGTTTTATGTTGTTTTACGCGTTAAAACGCAGATTAAAGTTCTCAAACGTGCTGTTTTGCTAAAATAATCATTTTCAAGCATTTTAGATCGTTGAAATCGTCTTCAAATAGACGCAATAATAAAACGAATAATAAAATTTCGTCGTTTTATGCTGTTTTACGCGCTAAAACGGCAGATTAAAGCTTCAAAACGTGCCGTTTTGCTAAAATAAGCAAATGTCAAGCGCATTTTAGATCGTTGAAATCGTTCAAATAGAAGCAATATTATTAAAAGAACGAATAATGTACCCGTCGTTTTATGCTGTTTACGCGTTAAAAACGCAGATTAAAGCTCAAACGTGCTGTTTTGCTAAAAATAAGCATTTTCAAGCATTTTAGATCGTTGAAATCGTTCAACAGAAGCAGTATTAATAAAAAAACGAATAATAAAAAATTCGTCGTTTCTATGTTTTACGCGTTAAAACGCAGATTAAAGCTCAAAACGTGCTGTTTTGCTAAAATAATCATTTTCAAGCATTTTAGACCGTTGAAATCGTTCAAATAGACGCACATTAATAAAAACGAATAATAAAAATTTCTGTCGTTTTTATGCTGTTTACTCATTAAAACGCAGATTAAAGCTCAAAACGTGCTGTTTTGCTAAAATAATCATTTTCAAGCATTTTAGATCGCTGGAAATCGTTCCAATAGACGCAATATTAATAAAAACGAATACTGGGAATATTTCGTCGTTTTTATGCTGTTTTACGCGTTAAAACGCAGATTAAAGCCTTCAAACGTGCTGTTTTGCTAAAACAGCATTTTCAAGCATTTTAGACGTTGAAATCGTTCAAACAGTTAGAATATTAATAAAACGAATAATAAAAAATTCGTCGTTTTTATGTTGTTTTACGCGTTAAAAACGCAGATTAAAGCTCAAAACGTGCTGTTTTGGCTAAAATAACTACTTTCAAGCATTTTAGACGTTGAAATCGTTGAAATAGACGCAATATTAAGAAAACGAATAATAAAAATTTCGTCGTTTTATGCTGTTTTACGCGTTAAAACGCAGATTAAAGCTCGCAACGTGCTGTTTTGCTAAAATAAGCATTTTCAAGCATTTTAGATCGTTGAAATCGTTCAAATAGAAGTAATATTAATAAAAACGAATAATGCGTAAATTCGTCGTTTTATGCTGTTTACGCGTTAAAACGCAGATTAAAAGCTCAAAACGTGCTGTTTTGCTAAAATAATCATTTTCAAGCATTTTAGATCGCTGAAACCTGTTCAAATAGACGCACATTAATAAAAACGAATAATAAAAATTTCGTCGTTTTTATGTTGTTTTACGCGTTAAACGCAGATTAAAGCTCAAAACGTGCTGTTTTGCTAAAATATACTTTCAAGCATTTTAGATCGTTGAAATCGTCTAAATAGAAGCAATATTAATAAAAAACGAATAATAAAAATTCGTCGTTTTATGCTGTTTTACGCGTTAAAAACGCAGATTAAAAGCTCGCCAAAAACGTGCTGTTTTGCTAAAATAATCATTTCTAAGCATTTTAGATCGTTGAAATCGTTCAACAGACGCAATATTAATAAAAACGAATAATAAAAAATTCCTGTCGTTTTATGTTGTTTTACGCGTTAAAACGATTAAAAGCTCAAACGTGCCGTTTTGCTAAAAATAAGCATTTTCAAGCATTTTAGGATTATTGAAATCGTTCAAATAGAAGCACATTAATAAAAACGAATAATAAAATTCGTCGTTTTATGCTGTTTACGCGTTAATACGCAGATTAAAGCTCAAAACGCTGTTTTGCTAAAATAATCATTTTCAAGCATTTTAGATCGCTGAAATCGTTCAAATAGACGCAATATTAATAAAAAACGAATAATAAAGATTTCGTCGTTTTATGTTGTTTTACGCGTTAAAACGCAGATTAAAGCTCAAAACGTGCTGTTTTGCTAAAATAATCATTTCAAGAATTTAGATCGTTGGAAATCGTTCAAATAGACGCAATATTAATAAAAACGAATAATAAAAATTTTGTCGTTTTTATGCTGTTTTACGCGTTAAAACGCAGATTAAAGCTCAAAAATGAGCTGTTTTGTTAAAATAAGTATTTTCAAGCATTTTAGATCGTTGAAATCGTTCAAATAGAAGCAATATTAATAAAAACGAATAATAAAAATTCGTCGTTTTATGCTGCTGTACGTTAAAACGCAGGATTAAAGCTCAAAACGCGCTGTTTTGCTAAAATAATCATTTTCAAGCATTTTAGATCGTTGAAATCGTTCAAATAGACGCAATATTAATAAAAAACGAATAATACCAATTTTGCCGTTTTATGCTGTTTACGCGTTAAAACGCAGATTAAAGCCTTCAAAACGTGCTGTTTTGCTAAAATAAGCATTTTCAAGCATTTTAGATCGTTGAAATCGTTCAAATAGAAGCAATATTAATAAAACGAATAATAAAAATTCGTCGTTTTATAAGCGTTTTACGCGTTAAAAACGCAGATTAAAAAGCTCAAACGTAATTGTTTTGCTAAAATAAGCATTTTCAAGCATTTTTAGATTGTTGAAATCGTTCAAATAGAAGCAATATTAATAAAAACGAATAATAAAAATTGTCGTTTTATGCTGTTTTACGCGTTGCTGTAAACGCAGATTAAAAGCCTTCAAAACGTGCTGTTTTGCTAAAATAATCATTTTCAAGCATTTTAGATCGTTGAAATCGTTCAAATAGACGCAATATTAATAAAAGACGAATAATAAAATTTCTGCCGTTTTATGTTGTTTTACGCGTTAAAAACGCAGATTAAAGCTCAAAACGTGCTGTTTTGCTAAAAATAATCATTTTAAGCATTTTAGATCGTTGAAATCGTTCCAAATAGACGTAATATTAAAAAACGAATAATAAAATTTCGTCGTTTTTATGCTGTTTTACGCGTTAAAATGCAGATTAAAGCTCAAAACGAGCTGTTTCGGCTTAAAATAAGCATTTTCAAGCATTTTAGATCGTTGAAACTGTTCAAATAGAAGGTTATTAATAAAAAACCACACAAAAATCTGTCGTTTTTATGTTGTTTTACGCGTTAAAACGCAGATTAAAGCTCAAAACGTGCTGTTTTGCTAAAATAATCATTTTCAAGCATTTTAGATCGTTGAAACCGTTCAAATAGATGCAATATTAATAAAAAACGAATAATAAAAATTCTCTGTCGTTTTATGTTGTTTTACGCGTTAAAACGCAGATTAAAGCTCTCAAAACGTGTTGTTTTGGTTAAAATATGCATTTTCAAGCATTTTAGATCGTTGAACCGTTCAAATAGAAGCTAATATTAATAAAAACGAATAATAAAAAATTCGTCGTTTTATGCTGTTTTACGCGTTCAAACGCAGATTAAAGCTCAAAACGTGCTGTTTTGCTAAAATAATCATTTTTAAGCATTTTAGATCGTTGAACGTTCAAATAGACGCAAATATTAATAAAAAAAAACGAATAATAAAAAATTTCTTCGTTTTGCTGTTTTACGCGTTAAAACGCAGATTAAAGCTCAAAACGGGCGCTGTTTTGCTAAAATAAGCATTTTCAAGCATTTTAGATCGTTGAAATCAGTTCAACAGAAGCTGCATTAATAAAAAAAACGAATAATAAAAAATTCGTCGTTTTATGTTGCTTTACGCGTTAAACGCAGATTAAAGCTCAAACGTGCTGTTTTGCTAAAATAATCATTTTCAAGCATTTTAGACCGTTGGAAATCGTTCAAATAGACGCAATATTAATAAAACGAATAATAAAAATTTCTGCTGTTTTATGCTGTTTTACTCATTAAAACGCAGATTAAAGCTCAAAACGTGCTGTTTTACATAAATAATCATTTTCAAGCATTTTAGATCGTCGAAACGTTCCACAGACGCACATTAATAAAAACGAATAATAAAATTCTGTCGTTTTATGCTGTTTACGCGCTAAAACGCAGATTAAAAGCTCAAACGTGCTGTTTTGCTAAAAATGCTACTTTTCAAGCATTTTAGATCGCTGGAACCGTTCAAATAAGCATATTAATAAAAAACGAATAATAAAAAATTCGTCGTTTTATGCTGTTTTACGCGTTAAAACGCAGATTAAAGCTCAAAACGTAGCTGTTTTGCTAAAATAATCATTTTCAAGCATTTTAGATCGTTGAAATCGTTGAAATAGACGCAATAATAATAAAAACGAATAATAAAATTCGTCGTTTTTATGCTGTTTACGCGTTAAAACGCAGATTAAAGCTCAAAACGTGCTGTTTTATAAAATAAGCATTTTCAAGCCTTTTAGATCGTTGAAATCGTTCAACAGAAGCAATATTAATAAAAACGAATAATGTACCCGCCGTTTTATGCTGTTTTACGCGTTAAAATCGCAGATGCCAAAGCTCAAAACGTGCTGTTTTGCTAAAATAATCATTTTCAAGCATTTTAGATCGTTGAAATCGTTCAAATAGACGCAATATTAATAAAAAACGAATAATAAAAATTCTGTCGTTTTATGCTGTTTACGCGTTAAAACGCAGGATGCTTTCCAAACGAGCTGTTTTGCTAAAAAATAATCATTTTCAAGCATTTAGATCGTTGAAACCGTTCAAAATAGACGCAATATTAATAAAACGAATAATGTAAAAATTCGTCGTTTTTATGTTGTTTTACGCGCGTTAAAACGCAGATTAAAGCTCAAAACGTACTGTTTTGCTAAAATAAGCATTTCAAGCATTTTAGATCGTTGAAATTGCCCAAATACAAGCAATATTAATAAAAAACGAATAATAAAAAATCTGTCGTTTTATGCTGTTTTACGCGTTAAACGCGTAGATTAAAGCTCAAAACGTGCTGTTTTGCTAAAATAATCATTTTCACGCATTTTAGATCGTTAAATCGTTCAAATAGACGTAATATTAATAATAAACGAATAATAAAATTTCGTCGTTTATACGTTTTACGCGTTAAACGCAGATTAAAGCTCAAAACGTGCTGTTTTGCTAAAATAATCATTTCAAGCATTTTAGATCGTTGAAATCGTTCAAATGGACGCAATATTAATAAAAAACGAATAATAAAAATTTCGTCGTTTTTAATAAGCTGGTTTTACGCGTTAAAAACGCGCAGATTAAAAGCTCAAACCGAGCTGTTTTGCTAAAATAAGCATTTTCAAGCATTTTAGATCGTTGAAATCGTTCAAATAGAGAAGCTAAATATTACACAAAAACGAATAATAAAAATTCGTCGTTTTATGCTGTTTTACGCGTTAAAACGCAGATTAAAGCCTCAAAAACGTGCTGTTTGCTAAAATAATCATTTCTAGCATTTTAGATCGTTGAAATCGTCTGCGCATTATTAATAAAAAACGAAATAAAATTTCGTCGTTTTATACGTTTTACGCCGCTAAAACGCAGATTAAAGCTCAAAATGCGCTGTTTTGCTAAAATAAGCATTTTCAAGCATTTTAGATCGTTGAAACTGTTCAAATAGAAGCATATTAATAAAAACGAATAATAAAAAATTCGTCGTTTTATGCTGTTTTACGCGTTAAAACGCATATTAAAGCTCAAAACGTGCTGTTTTGCTAAATAATCATTTTCGCGATTTTAGATCGCTGGAAATCGTTCAAACAGACGCGCAATATTAATAAAACGAAATAACAAAAAATTAGTCGTTTTATGCTGTTTTACGCGTTAAAACGCAGGATTAAAAGCTCAAACGTGCTGTTTTGCTAAAATAATCATTTTCAAGCATTTTAGATCGTTGAAATCGTTCAAATAGACGCAAATATTAATAAAACGAATAATAAAAATTTCGTCGTTTTATGCTGCTTTACGCGTTAAACGCAGATTAAAGCTCAAAACGCGCTGTTTTGCTAAAATAAGCATTTTCAAGACGATCGTTGAAATCGTTCAAATCGAAGCAATATTAATAAAAAAACGAATAATAAAAAATTCGTCAGTTTTATGCTGTTTTACGCGTTTAAAAAAAAAAAAAACGCAGATTAAAGCTCAAAACGTGCTGTTTTGCTAAAATAATCATTTCAAGCATTTTAGATCGTTGAAATCGTTCAAATAGACGCACCATTAATAAAAAACGAATAATAAAAATTGTCGTTTTGGCGCTGTTTTACGCGTTAAAACGCAGATTAAAGCTGCAACGTGCTGTTTTTGCTAAATAAGCATTTTTCAAGCATTTTAGATCGCTGAAATCGTTCAAATAGAAGCAGTATTGCTAATAAAAACGAATAATGTAAATTCGTCGTTTTATGCTGTTTACGCGTTAAACGCAGATTAAAGCTCAAAACGTGCTGTTTTGCTAAAATAATCATTTTCAAGCATCTTTTAGATCGCTGGAAATCGTTCAAATAGACGCAATATTAATAAAAAACGAATAATGTACTCTGTCGTTTTATGCTGTTTTACGCATT
>NW_027045771.1:0-54598 GCF_025399875.1 Dalotia coriaria
AAAAAAAACGAATAATAAAAAAAATTGTCGTTTTTTTGCTGTTTTTCCCTTAAAACGCAGATTAACGCTCAAACGTGCTGTTTTGCTAAAATAAGCATTTTTTGCATTTTAGATCGTTGAAATCGCAAAAGACGCAAAAAAATAAAACGAATAATAAAAATTCATTTTTTTGCTGTTTTTCGCGTTAAAACGCAGATTGCTCAAAACGTGCTGTTTTTCAAAAAAAGCATTTTTGCATTTTAAATCGTGGTCGTTAAAAGACGCAATATTAATAAAAACGAATAATAAAAATTTGTCGTTTTTAGCTGTTTACGCGTTCCAAATTAAAGCTCAAAACGTGCTGTTTTGCTTAATCATTTTCAAGAAGATCGTGAAACGTTCAAAAAGGAAAAATTAATTAAAAAAAAGAAAAATAAAAAAATTTGTCGTTTTATGTTTTTTACGCATTAAAAAGCAGATTAAAAGCTCAAAAGGCTGTTTGCTAAAAAAAGCATTTTCAAACATTTTAGATCGTTGAAATCGTTCAAAAGACGCAAAAAAAAAACGAAAAAAAAAAATTTTTCGTTTTATTTTTTTACGCGTTAAAACGTGATTAAAGCTAAACGTGCTGTTTTGCTAAAATAAGCATTTTCGCAGATCGTTGAAATCGTTTTTAAAAACGCCAAAATTAATAAAACGAATAATTAGTCGTTTTTTTTTTACGAAACGGAAAAAAGCTGAAAAAGGGTGTTTTGCTAAAATAAGCATTTTCGCATTTTAGATCGTTTAAACGTTCAAAGACGCCAAAAAAAAAAACGAATAATAAAAAATTTTGCGTTTTTTGCTTTTACCCCTTAAACGGAATAAAGCTCAAAACGTCGTTTTGCTAAAAAAAGCATTTTCGCATTTATCGTTGAACGTTCAAAAGACGCAATATTAATAAAAAAGAATAATAAAAAATTTGCGTTTTATCGTTTTTCGCGTTAAAACGCAAATTGCTCAAAAAATGCGTTTTGCTAAAATAAGATTTTCAAGCATTTTGATCGTGGGAAACATCAAAGACGCAATAAAAATAAAACAAAAAAAAATTTCGTCGTTTTATGCTGTTTTACGCGTTTAAAAAGCGATTGCTAAAAAGGCGTTTTGCTTAACTTTTCAAGAGATCGTTGAAAACGTTCCCAAAAGAAAATATTAATAAAAAACGAAAAAAAAACGTCGTTTTTTTGCGTTTTACATTAAAACGAGAAAAGCTCAAAACGTGCTGTTTTACGCAATTAATAAAAAAAAAAGAATAAAAAATTTTGTCGTTTTATGCTGTTTACCCTTAAAAAGCTGATTGCTCAAAAAGGGTGTTTTGCTAAAATAAGATTTTTGCATTTTTGATCGTTGAAATCGTTCAAAAGACGCATTTTTAAAAACGAATAATAAAAATTTTTGCGTTTTTTGTGTTTTTCGCGTTTAAAAAGCAAAAAGCTCAAAAAGTGCTGTTTTGTAAAATAAAATTTTTTAGGCATTTTAGATCGTTGAACGTTCAAATAGACGCAAATTAATAAAACAAAATAAAAATTTCGTCGTTTTTTGGGGGTTTTTTCGCGTTAAAACGCAGAATAAAGCCCCAAAAAGTTGGTTTTTTTAAAAAAAGCATTTTCAAGCATTTTAAATCGTTGAAACCGTTCAAAAGACGCAATATTAATAAAAAAAGAATAAAAATTTTTGTCGTTTTATGCGTTTTTTCGCGTTAAAAAAGCAGATTAAAAACTCAAAAAGGCTGTTTTGCTAAAATAATCATTTTCAAGAAGATCGTTGAAATGCAAATAGAAGCAAATTTAAAAAAAACGAATAATAAAAATTGCGTTTTATCGTTTTACGCATTAAACGCAGATTAAAGCTCAAAACGTGCTGTTTTGCTAAAAAAAGATTTTTAAGCATTTTTGATGTGAAATCGTTCAAAAGACGCAATATTAATAAAAACGAATAATAAAAATGTTGTCGTTTTTGTGTTTACGGTTAAAACGCTGATTGCTCAAAACGTGCTGTTTTGCTTAAAAGTATTTTTTTCCCTTTTGACGTTGAAATCGCCCCAAAAAGACGCAATATTAATAAAAAAAAAAATAATAAAAAAATTTTCGTTTTATGTTTTACGCGTTAAAAAGCAGAATAAAGCTCAAAACGCGCTGTTTTGCTAAAATAAGCATTTTCAAGCATTTTGATCGTGGAAACGTTCAAATAGAAACAAAATAAAAAAACGATTAATAAAAATTTTTTTTATGTGTTTTACGCATTAAAAGCAGAAAAGTCAAAAAGTGCTGTTTTGCTAAAAAAACATTTTCAAGCATTTTTGATCGTTGTTTGTTCCCCAAAAAGACGAATATTAATAAAAAAAAAGAATAATAAAAAAAGTTGTCGTTTTATGCTTTTACGCGTTAAAAACGCTTTTGCTCAAACGTGCTGTTTTGCTAAAATAAGCATTTTCAAGATTTTTGACGTGAAACGCAAAGACGCAAAATTAATAAAACAATAATAAAAAAACGCTTTTGCGTTTACGCGTTAAAAAAAAAAAGCTCAAAACGCGCTGTTTTGCTAAAATAAGCATTTTCAACATTTTTGATCGTTGAAATGTTCTAGATGCAAAATTTAAAAAAAAACGATTAATAAAAATTGTCGTTTTATGCGTTTTTCGCGTTGCAGATTAAAGCTAAAAAGGGTGGGTTTTTGCTAAAATAAGCATTTTTAAGCATTTTAAACGTTTAAACGTTCAAAAGACGCCAATTTAAAAAAAAGTAAAAAATTTTGTCGTTTTTTGGTTTTACGCGTTGCAGATTAAAGCTCAAAAAGTGCTGTTTTCTAAAATAACATTTTCAAGCATTTTTGATCGTTTAAATAGTTCAAATAGAAGAAAAATTAAAAAACGAATTAAAAAAATTTATCGTTTTTTTGTGTTTTACCCTTAAAACGCAGATTAAAGCTCAAAAAGTGCTGTTTTTCTAAAATAAGTATCTCTCAAGCATTTTAGATCGTTGAAATCGTTCAAATAGACGCAAATAATAATAAAAACAACAATAAAAATTTCGTCGTTTTATAGCTGTTTTACGTTAAAACGCTGATTAAAAGCTCAAAACGTGCTGGTTTTGCTACAAAATAAGCATTTTCAAGACGCGATCGTTGAAATCGCTCAAATAGACGCGCAATATTAATAAAAACGAATAATGTACTCCCTTACCGTTTTATGCCAGTCTTTACGTGCTTAAACGCAGAATACAGCTCAAAACGTGCCGTTTTTCTGCAGTCAAGCATTTTCAAGCATTTTAGATCGTTGAAATCGTTCAAATAGAAGCAATATTAATAAAAAAATCAAATAGCGCACCGCCGTTTTATGCTGTTTTACGCGTTAAACGCGATTAAAGCTCAAAACGTGTTGTTTTCGCTAAAATAAGCATTTTCAAGCATTTTAGATCGTTGAAACGTTCAAATAGACGCAAAATAATAAAAACGAATAATAAAAATTCGTCGTTTTTATGCTTTCGTTTTACGCGTTAAAAACGCGGCGATTAAAAGCTCAAAACGTGCTGTTTTGCTAAAAATAAGTACGCATTTTAGATCGCTGGAAATCGTTCCAATAGAAGCAATATTAATAAAAAACGAATAATAAAAAATCTCCGTCGTTTTTACGCTGTTTTACCGAGCTAAACGCAGATTAAAAGCTCAAAACGTGCTGTTTTGCTGCACCGGGCATTTTCTGGGCTATCGGATCGTTACGAAACCGTTCAAATAGACGCAATAAAAATAAAAACGAATAATATGTAAATTTCGTCGTTTTATAAGCTGTTTCACGCGCGTTAAAACGCAGAATTTCCAAAAGCCCAAAACGTAGCCGTTTCGAGCAAAATAAGGTTTCAAGCATTTCCAGATCAGTTGAAAACGTTCAAATAGACGCACATTAATAAAAACGAATATCAAATATTTCGTCGCCGTTTTACGCGTTAAAACGCAGATTGCTCAAACGGTGCTGTCTTCTGCCAAAAACAAGCATTTCAAAGATTTTAGATCGTTGAAACTCGCCCAAATGACGCAATAAAATAAAAACGAATATCAATAAAAATTTGTCGTTTTATGCTGTTTCACGCGTTAAAACAGAACAGTTTCTCCAAACGTGCTGCTTTGCTAAAATAAGCATTTCTCTGTTATTTTAGATCGTTGAAAATCGTCTCAATAGACGCAATATTACGGTAAAAACGAATAATAAAATTTCGTCGTTTTACAGTTGCTCATCTGTTAAAACCTTATCAGCCCAAACGCGCCGCTCGCTAAAATAAGTAATTCTCAAGACGGACCAAGCTGAAATCGTTCAAATAGAAGCAATATTACTGCCCAGCACAAAATTGTCGTTTTATGTTGTTTGCCGCGGCAAAACGCAGATTATCAAAGCCTGAACCGTGCTGTTTTACAAAATGCTACTTTCTGAGCATTTTAGATCGCTGGTAAATCGTTCAAATAAACGGAATAGAAATGCGCACACAAAAAAAAATTTCGTCGTTTTATACACTTTTACTGCAGCAAAACGTAGAATAAAGCTCAAAAACGTTGTTTCGGTTAAAATAAGCATTTTCAAGCATTTTAATTGCCGGAAATCGTTCAAATAGACGCGCGCAATATTAATAAAACCAACAACAAAAAAATTCTTTGTCGTTTTTATAAGCGTTTTACGCGTTAAACGCAGTATATTTTAAAGCTCAAACGCTGTTTTGCTAAAATAAGCATTTTCAAGCATTTTAAATCGCTTTGAAACGTTCAAATAAAGTTAATATTAATAAAGTTCCAACAACAAAAAACCGTCGTTTTATATTGTTTCACGCGTTAAAACCTGAAAGTATCAAAAGCCCCAAAACGTTGTTTCATAAAATAGCGATTTCTTTACATTTGCATCGTTGAAATCGATCAAATAGACGCAATAAAAAAATAAAACGTAGGAATAATGCGTACCCTTACCGTGTTTTTATGTTGTTTTATCACAGTTAAACGCAGATTAAAGCTCAAAATACAATGGCTTTGCTAAAATAAATAATTTTCGCGATTTTAGATCGTTGAAATCGTTCAAATAGACGCAATATTAATAAAACCGCGAATAAAAACGGGTCGTTTTTATGAAGTTTACGCGTTAAAACGCAGATTAAAAGCTCAAAATCGTGCTGTTTTGTTAAAATAAGCATTTTCAAGCATTTTGTGATCGCTGAAATCGTTCCAATAGAAGTAATATTAATAAAAAACGAATAATAAAAATTCGTCGTTTTATGCTTGCGCCTATGCGTTAAAACGCTGATTGCAAGCTCAAAACGCCGTTTTGCTAAAATAAGCACTTTCAAGCATTTTAAAACCGTTGAAATCGTTCAAATAGACGCAATATTAATAAAACGAATAATAAAAATTTCGTCGTTTCTATGATGTTTCACGCGTTAAAACGCGTTAATTAAAAGCTCAAAACGTGCCAGGTTTATTAAAACAATCATTTTCGCTAAGCATTTTAGATCGTTGTTCGCCCCAAATAGAAGCAATATTAATAAAAACGAATAATAAAAATTCGTCGTTTTTATGCTTGTTTCGGCGCAATTAAAACGCAGATTAAAGCTCAAAATGTGCTGTTTTATAAAAATAAGCATTTCAAGCATTTTGACCGTTGAAATGTCTAAATAGACGCAAGACAAAACGAATAACGTACCTCTGTCGTTTTTATGCTGTGCCTAAGTTAAAAACGCTGATTAAAGCTCAAAAACGTGCTGTTTTGCTAAAATAAGTATTTTCAGCTACTTTAGATCGTTGAAATCGTTCAAATACGCAATATTAATAAAAACAACAATAAAAAATTTCGTCG
Source organism: Dalotia coriaria (assembly GCF_025399875.1). Taxonomy (NCBI): domain Eukaryota; kingdom Metazoa; phylum Arthropoda; class Insecta; order Coleoptera; family Staphylinidae; genus Dalotia; species Dalotia coriaria. Next base: position 5,846 of record NW_027045771.1, read on the forward strand.
TTTTCATGTTGTTTTTACGCTGCTAAAACGCTTACTAAAGCTCAAAACGTGCTGTCTTTGCTAAAATAAGTACTTCTCGCCATTTTAGACGCTGAACCGTTCCGGGGCCAGACGCAATATTAATAAAAACGAATAATAAAAAATTCCGTCGTTTTATGCTGTTTTACGCGTTAAACGCGGTAGAATAAAAGTCAAAACGTGCTGTTTTGCTAAAATAAGCATTTTCAAGCATTTTAGATTGTTGAAATCGTTCAAATAAAGCAATATTAATAAAAAAACGATTAATAAAAAATCTTCGTCGTTTTATGCTGTTTTACGCGTTAAAAACGCCGATTAAAGCTCAAAATGTGCTGTTTTGCTATGTAAAATAAGCATTTTCGCTACTTTTAGATCGTTGTTCCGGACCGCAAGAGACGTACAAAAAATAAAAACGGCACAATAAAAATTTCGTCGTTTTTATACGCCGCATGCCAAACGCATTAAAGCTCAAACATGCTGTTTTGCTAAAATAAGTACGCTACTTAGATCACCGTTGGAAATCGTTTAAATAGAAGCAATATTTACCAAAAACGAATAAAAAATTCGTCATTTTATGCTGTTTTACGTTAAAACGCAGATTAAAAGCCTTCCAAAACGTGCTGTTTTGCTAAAATAAGCATTTTCAAGCATTTTAGATCGTTAAACTGTTTAAATAGGACGTGCTATTAATAAAAACGAATAATAAAAAATTCTCGTCGTTTTTATGCTGTTTTACGCGTTAAAAACGCAGAATAAAGCTCAAAAACGTGCTGTTTTGCTAAAATGCTACTTTTCAAGCATTTTAGATCGTTGTTCCGTTCAAATAGAAGCAATATTAATAAAAACGAATACAAAAAATTCGTCGTTTTAATGCTGTTTTACGCGTTAAACGCAGATTGCTGTGCTCAAAAACGTGCTGTTTTGCTAAAATAAGTACTTTTCAAGCATTTTATCGTTGAAATCGTTCAAATAGACGCAATATTAATAAAAAACGAAATAATAAAATGTTGTCGTTTTATGCTGTTTTACGCGTTAAACGCAGAATAAAAGCCTTCAAAACGCTGTTTTGCTAAAAATAAGCATTTTCAAGCATTTAAATCGTACGAAATCGTTCAAATAGACGCAATATTAATAAAAACGAATAATAAAAATTTCGTCGTTTCTATGATGCTTTACGCGTTAAAAACGCAGATTAAAAGCTCAAAATCGCGCTGTTTTGCTAAAAATAATCATTTTCAAGCATTTTAGATCGTTGAAATCGTTCAAATAGAAGCAATATTAATAAAACGAATAATAAAAATTCGTCGTTTTACGCCGTTTTACGCATTTCAAACGCAGATTAAAGTTCTCAAAATGTAGCTGTTTTGCTTAAAATAAGCATTTTCAAGCATTCGATCGTTGAAATCGTTCAAATAGACGCAATATTAATAAAAAAACGAATAATGTACCCCTGTCGTTTTATGTTGTTTTACCGCGTTAAAACGCGCTGGATTAAAAGCTCAAACGTGCCGTTTTATGCTAAAATAAGCATTTTCAAGCATTTTAGATCGTTGAAATCGTTCAAATAGATGTGCAATATTAATAAAAACGAATAATAAAATGTTGTCGCTTTTATATTGTTTTGCCGCGTTAAAACGCAGAATAAAAGCTCAAAACGTGCTGTTTCAAAATAAGTATATTTACTTTTAGATCGTTGAAAATCGTTCAAATAGAAGCAATATTAATAAAAACATTACTGCATCACCCGTCGTTTTATGCTGTTTTACGCGTTAAAACGCAGATTGGGGCTCAAAACGTGCTGTTTTGCTAAAATAAGCATTTTCAAGCATTTTAGATCAAGTTTTGAAATCGTTCAAATAGACGCATTATTAATAAAAACGAACAATAAAATTCGTCGTTTTTATGCCGGTTTTACGCGTTAAAACCTTAGATTAAAAGTCAAAACGTGCTGTTTTGCTAAAATAAGCATTTTCAAGCATTTTAGATCGTTGAAATCGTTCAAATAGAAGCACATTAATAAAACAAATAATAAAAATCTGTCGTTTTATGTTGTTTTATCACGCGTTAAAACGCAGATTAAAGCTCAAAACGTGCTGTTTTGCTAAAATAAGCATTTTCTTTCAAGCATTTTCTTTTAAATCAAGCTGAAATCGTTCAAATAGACGCAAAATATTAACAAAGTTCAATAAAAATTTCGTCGTTTTATGCTGTTTTACGCGCTAAAAAACGCAGATTAAAAGTTCAAACGTGCTGTTTTGCTAAAATAAGCATTTTCGCTAATTTTAGATCGTTGAAATCGTTCAAATAGAAGCAATATTAATAAAACGAATAATAAAAATTCGTCGTTTTATGCTGTTTTACGCGTTAAAACGTTGGTGATTAAAGCTCAAAACGTGCTGTTTTGCTAAAAATAAGCATTTTCAAGCATTTTAGATCGTTGAAATCGCTCAAATAGACGTAATATTAATAAAACGAATAATAAAAAATTCTGTCGTTTTATGCTGTTTACGCGTTAAAACGCGATTAAAAGTTCAAAACGCTGTTTGCTAAAATAAGCATTTCAAGCATTTTGTGATCGTTGAAATCGTTCAAATAGAAGCAATATTAATAAAAACGAATAATAAAAATTCGTCGTTTCTTTATGCTGTTTTACGCGTTAAAACGCAGATTAAAAGCTCAAAACGTAGCTGTTTTGCTAAAATAAGCATTTTCAAGCATTTTAGATCGTTGAAATCGTCTCAAATAGACGTGCGAATATTAATAAAAAACGGTATCAATAAAAATTTCGTCGTTTTTATAAGCTGTTTTACGCGTTAAAAACGCAGATTAAAGTTCAAAACGTGCTGTTTCGCTAAAATAAGTTACATTTTAAGCATTTTAGATCGTTGAAAATCGTTCAAAATAGAAGCAATATTAATAAAAACGAATAATAAAAATTCGTCGTTTTATGCTGTTTTACGCGATAAAAACGTGGTGATTAAAAGCTCAAAACGTGCTGTCGCTAAATAAGCATTTTCGCATTTTAGATCGTTGAAATCGTTCAAATAGACGTGCAATATTAATAAAACAATAATAAAAATTTCGTCGTTTTTATGTTAAAGTTTTACGCTAAAAACGCTGATTGTGCTCAAAACGTGCTGCCTTTTGCTAAATAAGCATTTTAAAGCATTTCGTAATATGAATTGAAATCGTTCAAACAGACGCAATATTAACAAAAAAACGAAGAATAATAAAAAATTCGTCGTTTTATGCTGTTCTATGCGTTGCCCGCAGATTAAAGCTCAAACGTGCTGTTTCGCTAAAATAAGCATTTTCAAGCATTTTAGATCGTTGAAATCGTTCAAATAGAAGCAATATTAATAAAAACGAATAATAAAAAATTTCGTCCTTTTTATGTTGCTCACGCGTTAAAACGCAGATTAAAGCTCAAAACGTGTTGCCGCTAAAAATACATTTTCAAGCATTTGGGATCGTTGAAATTGTTTAAATAGAAGAAATATTTAATAAAAACGAATAATGAAAAAATCGTCATTTCTATATTGTTTTACGCGTTAAAACGCAGATTAAAGCTCAAAACGCTGTTTGCTAAAAATAAGCATTTTTCAAGCATTTTAGATCGCTGGAAATCGTTCAAATAGACGCGTAATATTAATAAAAACGAATAATGTACTTCGTCGTTTTATGTTGTTTTACGCGTTAAAACGCAGATTAAAAGCTCAAAACGCGCTGTTTTGCTAAAATAAGCATTTTCAAGTACTATAGATCGCTGAAATCGTTTAAATAGAAGCAATACAATAAAGAACGAATAATAAAAGCGCCCGTCATTTTTATGTTGTTTACGCGTTAAAACGCAGATTAAAGTTCAAAACGCGCCGCTTTGCTAAGCATTTCAAGCATTTTAGATCGCTGGAAATCGCTCAAATAGACGGAATATTAATAAAAAACGAATAATGTACCCCCTAAGGTCGTTTTGTTGTTTTACGCGTTAAAACGCTGATTAAAGCTCAAAACGCGCTGTTTTGCTAAAATAAGCATTTTCAAGCATTTTGGTGATCGCTGAAATCGTTCAAATAGAAGCAATATTAATAAAAACGAATAATAAAAATTTCTACCCTTTTATGCTGTTTTACGCGTTAAAAAACGCAGATTGGCCAGTGCTCAAAACGTGCTGTTTTGCTAAAATAAGCATTTTCAAGCATTTAGATCGTTGAAATCGCGTTTTAAATAGAAGAAATATTAATAAAAAACGAATAATAAAAAAATCGTCATTTTTATGCTGTTTTACGCGTTAAAAACGCATTAAAGCTCAAACGTGCTGTTTTGCTAAAATAAGCATTTTCAAGCATTTTAGATCATTGAAATCGTTCAAATGGACGTGCAATATTAATAAAAACGAATAATAAAAATTCGTCGTTTTTATGTTGTTTTACGCGTTAAAAACGCAGATTAAAAGCTCAAACGTGCTGTTTTGCTAAAAGGGCATTTTCAAGCATTTTAGATCGTTGAAATCGTTCCAATAGTTAACATTTAATAAAACGAATAATAAAAATTCGTCAGTTTTGGCGCTGTTTTACGTATTAAAACGCAAATTAAAGCCCGCAACGTGCTGTTTTGCTAAAATAAGAGCATTTTAGATCGCTGAAATCGTTCAAATAGACGCAATAAAAATAACAAAACGAATAATAAAAATTTCGTCGTTTTATGCTGCTGCTTTACGCGTTAAAATGTGAATAAAAGCTCAAAAACGTGCTGTTTTGCTAAAATAAGCATTTTCAAAGCATTTCCTAGATCGTTTGGAATGTTCAAATAGACGTGCAATATTAATAAAAAACGAATAATGTGCACCGTCGTTGTTGCTCTTACGCGTTAAAACGCAGATTAAAAGCTCAAACGTGCTGGTTTTGCTAAAATAAGCATTTTCAAAGCATTTTAGACGTTGAAATCGTTCAAATAGACTTAAATAAAAATAAAAACGAATACAAAATTCCTGTCGTTTTTATGTTGTTTACGCGTTAAAACGCAGAATAAAAGCTCCTTAAACGTGCTATTTTGCTAAATAAGCATTTACAAGCATTTTAGATCGTTGAAATCGTCCAAATAGACGCAATATTAATAAAACGAATAATAAAATTCGTCGTTTATGTTGTTTTACGCGTTAAAACGCAGATTAAAGCTCAAACGTGCTGTTTCGCTGCTAAAATAAGCATTTTTCAAGCATTTTAGATCGTTGAAATCGTTCAAATAGAAGTTAATATTAATAAAAACGAGAATAATAAAAAATCTGTCTGTTTTTATGTTGTTTATCAGCGTTAAAATCCGCAGATTAAAAGCTCAAACGTTATTTGCCAGTTAAAATAAGCATTTCAAGCATTTAGATCGTTGAATCGTTCAAATAGACGCAATAAAAAATAAAAAACGAATAATAAAAATTTCGTCGTTATTATGCTGTTTTACGCGTTAAAACGCAGAAATAAAAGCTCAAACGTGCTGTTTTGCTAAAAATAAGCATTTTCAAGCATTTAGATCGTTGAAATCGTTCAAATAGACGCAATATTAATAAAAAAACGAATAATAAAAATTTCATCGTTTTATATGCTGTTTTACGCGCGTTAAAAAACGCAGATTAAAAGCTCAAAACGTGCTACGTTTTTAGCTAAAATGCTACTTTTCAAGCATTTGTGATCGTTGCAACCGTTCAAATAGAAGCAATATTTAACAAAAAAAACGAATAATAAAGTCGTCGTTTTTATGCTGTTTACGCATTAAACGCAGATTAAAAGCTCAAAATGTGCTGTTTTGCTAAAAATAAGCATTTTCAAGCATTTTAGATCGTTGAAACCGTTCAAATAGACGCGCAATATTAATAAAAAACGAATATTAAAAATTTCGTCGTTTTATGCCGTTAAATGCGTTAAAACGCAGATTAAAGCTCAAAACGTGCTGTTTTGCTAAAATAAGCATTTTCAAGCATTTTAGATCGCAGGAAATCGTTCAAATAGACGCAATATTTACACAAAACGAATAATAAAATTTGCTAAGCCTGTTTTTATAAGCGTCTTACGCGTTAAAACGCAGAATAAAAGCTCAAAACGTGCTGTTTGGCTAAAATAAGCATTTTCAAGCATTTTATCTGAAACTGTTCAAATAGAAGTAAATATTAATAAAAACGAATAATAAAAAAATCGTCGTTTTATGTTTTACGCGTTAAAAACGTGCAGATTAAAAGCTCAAAACGTGCTGTTTTGCTAAAATAAGCATTTTCAAGCATTTTAGATCGTTGAAATCGTTCAAATAGACGCAATATTAATAAAAACGAATAATAAAAATTTCGTCGTTTTATAAGTTGTTTTACGCGTTAAACGCAGATTAAAGCTCAAACGTGCTGTTTTGCTAAAATAAGCATTTTCAAGCATTTAGATCGTTGAAATCGTTCAAATAGAAGCAATATTAATAAAAACGAATAATAAAAAGTCGTCGTTTTTTGGTTTTCCATTTAAAACGTTAAATGTTCAAATAGAGCATTTAATAAAACGAATAATTAAAATTTGTCTTTTTGACGTTTCCGTTAAAACGCGAATTAATAAAATCTGTTTTTAATGCTTTTTTAGCTTTTAGATCGTTAAAGTTTAAAAACGCTTTTTCAAAAAAAGAAAAATTTTTAAAAAATTTGTCGTTTTTAAAACGTTAAGCGTTAAAAAAAAAATAAAACGTGTGTTTTGCTAAAACTTTTAAAACATTTAAACGTGTGTTAAATAAAGCAATTTAATAAAACGATTATAAAATCGTCTAAGCTTTTAGCTTTAAAAACCGAATTTAATAAAATTTTTGTTTTTGCTGTTTTAAGCTTTAGACGTAAATCCAAATAACGCTTTTAAAAAGATTAAATTTGTCGTTTTAAAAGTTTTAGGAAAAATAATAAAAACTTAAAACTGCTGTTTTGTAAATGTTTTCAGCTTAATCGTTAAACTCAAAAGTGCTTTATAAAAAGCAAAAATTTTTAAAAAAATTGTCGTTAAAAGTTTACGCTTTAAAAAACCGAATTAAAATAAAATTGCTGTTTTTAAATAGCTTTTAAGCATTAAAACGTTAAAGTTCAAAAGGCTTTTTAAAAGAAATTAAATTTTCCCTTATTGTTTTAGCATTAAAACCGAATTTAAAAAAAATTTTGTTTTTATAAGTTTTAAGCTTAAAAAGTTAAACTTCAAAAGCGCTTTTAAAAAAAGTAATAAAATTTTGGTTTTAGTGTTTAAACCCTTAAAAACGGAAATTTAAATAAAACGGGGTTAAAATGCTTTTAGTTTTTAACCCTTAAACGTTTAAATAAAGCTTTTTTAAAAAAACGAATTTTAAAAATTTGTCGTTTTTATGCTGTTTTACGCGTTAAAACGCAGATTAAAGCTCAAAACGTGCTGTTTTGCTAAAATAAGCATTTTCAAGCATTTTAGATCGTTGAAATCGTTCAAATAGAGCAATATTAATAAAAACGAATAATAAAAATTTCGTCGTTTTATGCTGTTTTACGCGTTAAAACGCAGATTAAAGCTCAAAACGTGCTGTTTTGCTAAAATAAGCATTTTCAAGCATTTTAGATCGTTGAAATCGTTCAAATAGAAGCAATATTAATAAAAACGAATAATAAAAATTCGTCATTTTTATGTTGTTTACGCGTTAAAACGTGATTGCGCCCAAACGCTGTTTTAGCTAAAATAAGCACTTTCAAGCATTTTGTGATCGTTGAAATCGTTCCAAATAGACGCAATATTAATAAAACCAACACAAAAATTTCGTCGTTTTTATGCTGTTTTACTCGTTAAAACGCGCAGATTAAAGCTCAAACGCTGCTTTACAAAATAAGCATTTTCAAGCATTATAGATCGTTGAAATCGATTAAATAGAAGCAATATTAATAAAAACGAATAATAAAAATTCACCAGCTTTTATGCTGTTTTACGCGTTAAAAACGCAGATTAAAGTTCAAAACGTGCTGTTTTGCTAAAATAAGCATTTCAAGCATTTTGTGATCGCTGAAATCGTTCAAACAGAAGCAATATTAATAAAAACGAATAATAAAATCTGTCGTTTTATGCTGTTTTACGCGTTAAAACGCAGATTAAAAGCTTCAAAAACGCGTTGTTTTGCTGTACAAGCATTTTCAAGCATTTTAGATCGTTTAAAATCGTTCAAATGTAATTTAAATACACAAAAAACGAATAATAAAAAAATCGTCGTTTTATGCTGTTTTACGCGTTAAAACGCAGATTACAGCTCAAAACGCCGTTTTGCCAAAATAAGCATTTTCAAGCATTTTAGATCGTTGAAATCGTTCCAATAGAAGCAAATATTAATAAAACGAATAATAAAAAATTCGTCACTTTTTATGCCGTTTTACGAGTTAAAACGCAAATTAAAAGCTCAAAAAACGTGCTGTTTTGCTAAAAAATAAGCACGCTTACCTTTTAGATCGTTGGAAATCGCCCGCCACGCAACAAAAACAAAAAAACGAATAATAAAAAATTTCGTCGTTTTATGTTGTTTTACGCGTTAAAACGCAGAATAAAAGCTCCAAAACGTGCTGTTTTGCTAAAATAAGTATTTTCAAGTATTTCAGACGCTTGAAAACGCCTCAAATAGACGTGCAATGGTTTAAACAAAACGAATAATAAAAAATTCTGTCGTTTTATGCTGTTTTACGCGTTGTCGGACAAAAGCTCAAAACATGGTTTTGCTAAAATAAGCATTTTCAAGCATTTTAGATCAGCTGAAATCGTTCAAATAGACGCACAAAAATAAAAACAAAACCTGCCGTTTTATGCTGTTTTACGCGTTAAAACGCAGAATAAAGCTCAAAACGTGCTGTTTTGCTGCCAAGTACCAGCATTTCCAGATCGTTGAAATCTCGTTCAAATAGACGCAATATTAATAAAACGAATTAACAAAAATTTCGTCGTTTTATGCTGTTTCGCCGCGTTAAAAACGCAGACAAAGCTCAAAACGCTGCCTTGCTAAAATAAGTATTTTCAAGCATTTTAGATCGTTGAAATCGTTCAAATAGAATAACATAATAAAAAAAAACGAATAATAAAAATTCGTCGTTTTATAAGCTGTTTTACGCGTTAAAACGCAGATTAAAAGCTCCCAAAACCGCCGCCGCTAAATATCAGCCAATTTTAGATCGTTGAAATCGTTCAAATAGACGTGCAATAAAAATAAAAAAACCAGTAATAAAATTTCGCTTGCGCTGCCTACGCGTTAAAACGCAGATTAAAAGCTCAAAACGTGCCGTTTTGCTAAATAAGCATTTTCAAGCATTTTAGATCGTTGAACGTCCAAATAGAAGCAATATTAATAAAACGAATAACAAAAATTCGTCGTTTTGCTTTCTCGTTTTACGCGTTAAAACGCAGATTAAAGCTCAAAACGTGCTGTTTTGCTAAAATAAGCATTTTCGCGCACACGCGAAACCGCCAAATAGACGCAATATTAATAAAACGAATAATAAAAATTTCGTCGTTTTTATATGTTTTACGCGTTTAAAACGCATTAAAGCTCAAAACGTGCTGTTTTGCTAAAATAAGTACGCCATTTTAGATCGTTGAAATCGTTCAACAGACGCAATATTTAGCGTCCGAACAGCCAAAAATTCTCTGTCGTTTTTATGCTGTTTTACGCGTTAAAACGCAGAACAAAGCCCAAAACGCGCTGTTTTGCTGCTAAAATAAGCATTTTCTGCCATTTTAACGTTGGTTCACGACCCGCTGCTATTAAAAACTTAGCTGTATTTCGCCGTGCCAGCAGCTACGTTAAAACGCGCAGATTAAAAGCTCAAACGTGCTGTTTCGCTAAAATAAGCATTTTCAAGCATTTTAGATCGCTTTTGAAATCGTTCAAATAGGAGTAATATTAATGAAACGAATAATAAAAACGTCGTTTTATGTTGTTTTACGTTAAAACGCAGATTAAAGCCTCCAAACGTGCTGTTTTGCTTTTTAAAATAAAGGTAATAAGCATTTTGATCGTTGAAATCGTTCAAATAGACGCAATAAAAATAAAAAAACGAATAATGTACCCCTGTCGTTATTATTGTTTTACGCGTTAAACGCAGAATAAAGCTCCCAAACGCCATTCGCTAAAATAAGCATTTTCAAGCATTTTAGATCGTTGAACCGTCCAAATAGACGCAATATTAATAAAAAAACGAATAACAAAAATTTCTGTCGTTTTAGAGTGTTGTTTTACGCGTTAAACGATTAAAGCTCAAACGTGCTGTTTGCTAAAATAAGTGACGCCATTTTAGACCGTGTTGAAATCGTTCAAATAGAAGCAATATTAATAAAAACGAATAATGTACCCCGCCGTTTTATCGTTGTTTTACGTTAAACGCAGATTAAAGCTCAAACGTGCTGCTTGCCAAAGCATATCAAGCATTTTAGATCGTTGAAATCGTTCAAATACTAATATTAATAAAAACGAATAATAAAATTTCTGTCGTTTTATGCTGTTTTACGCGTTAAACGTGCAGATTAAAAGCTCAAAACGTGCTGTTTTGCTAAAATAAGCATTTTCAAGCATTTTAGATCGTTGAAATCGTTCAACAGACGCAATATTAATAAATAACGACAATAGGTGTAAATTTCTGTCGTTTTTATGTTGTTTTACGCGTTAAACGAACAGCTCAAACGTGCTGTTTTGCTAAATAAGCATTTTCAAGCATTTTAGATCGTTGAAATCGTTCAAATAGAAGTTAATATTAATAAAAAAAAACGAATAATAAAAATTCGTCGTTTTTATGCTGTTTTACGCGTTAAAAGCAGATTAAAGCTCAAACGTGCTGTTTTGCTAAAATAAGCATTTTCAAGCATTTTAGATCGTTGGAATCGATCAAATAGACGCAATAAAAATAAAACGAATAATAAAATTTCGCTGTTTTATGCTGTTTTACGCGTTAAAACGCAGATTAAAGCCTTCCAAACGCTGTTTTGCTAAAAATAAGCATTTTCAAGCATTTTAGATCGTTGAAATCGTTTAAATAGAAGCAATATTAATAAAAACGAATAATAAAAAATTCGTCATTTTTATGCTGTTTTACGCGTTAAAACGCAGATTAAAGCTCAAACGTGCTGTTTTGCTAAAATAAGCATTTTCAAGCATTTTAGATCGTTGAAATCGTTCAACAGACGCAATATTAATAAAACGAATAATGTGTACTCCCTGTCGTTTTATGCTGTTCTACGCGTTAAAACGGCAGAATAAAAGCTCAAACGTGCTGTTTTGCTAAAATAAGCATTTTCAAGATTTTAGATCGTTGGAAATCGTTCAAATAGAAGTAATATTAATAAAAACGAATAATAAAAATTCGTCGTTTTGCTGTTTTACGCGTTAAAACGTTGATTAAAGCTCAAACGTGTTGTTTTGCTAAAATAAGCATTTTCAAGCATTTTTAGATCGTTGAAATCGTTCAAAATGGACGCAATATTAATAAAAACGAATAATAAAAAATTCGTCGTTTTATGTTGTTTTACGCGTTAAACGCAGATTAAAAGCTCAAACGTGTTGTTTTGCTAAAATAAGTATTTTCAAGCATTTTTAGATCGTTGAAATCGTTCAAATGGACGCATATTAATAAAAAACGAATAATGTACCCGTCGTTTTATTGCTGTTTTACGCGTTAAAACGCAGATTAACGCTCAAAACGTGCTGTTTTTGCTAAAATAAGCATTTTCAAGCATTTTAGATCGTTGAAATCGTTCAACAGACGCACACGTCCAAACCAACCCCTCAACCCTTTACGTGCTGTTTTGCTAAAATAAGCATTTTCAAGCATTTTAGATCGTTGAAATCGTTCAAATAGACGCAGAATATTAATAAAAACGAATAATAAAAATTTCGTCGTTTTGTTGTTTTACGCGTTAAAACGCAGAATAAAGCTCAAACGTGCTGTTTTGCTAAAATAAGCATTTTCAAGCATTTTAGATCGTTGAAATCGTTCAAATAGACGCATTTAATATTAATAAAAAACGAATAATAAAAATTCCCTGTCGTTTTTATGCTGTTTTTACGCGTTAAAACGCAGAACAAAGCTCAAAACGCAGCCTTGCTAAAATAAGCATTTTCAAGCATTTTAGATCGTTGAAATCGTTCAAATAGAAGCAATATTTAATAAAAACGAATAATAAAAATTCGTCGTTTTATGCTGTTTTACGCTAAACGCAGATTAAAGCTCAAAACGCTGTTTTGCTAAAATAAGCATTTTCAAGCATTTTAGATCGTTGAAATCGTTCAAATGACGCAATATTAATAAAAACGAATAATAAAAAAATTCGTCGTTTTATTGCTGTTTTACGCGCGTAAACGCGATTAACGCTCAAAACGTGCTGTTTTGCCAAATAAGCATTTTCAAGCATTTGTGATCGTTGAAATCGTTCAAATAGACGCATTTTAAAATAAAAACGAATAATAAAAATTTCATCGCTTTATGTTGTTTTACGCGTTAAAAACGCAGATTAAAGCTCAAAACGTGCTGTTTTGCTAAAATAAGCATTTTCAAGCATTTTGTGATCGTTGAAATCGTTCAAATAGAAGCAATATTAATAAAACGAATAATAAAAAATTCGTCATTTTTAGCTGTTTTACGCGTTAAAACGCAGATCAAAGCTCAAACGTGCTGTTTTGCTAAAATAAGCATTTTCAAGCATTTTAGATCGTTGAAATCGTCTTTTCAAATAGACGCAATATTAATAAAAACGAATAATAAAAATTCTGTCGTTTTATGCTGTTTACGCGTTAAAACGCAGAATAAAAGCTCAAAACGTGCTGTTTTGCTAAAAATAAGCATTTTCAAGCATTTTAGATCGTTGAAATCGTTCAAATAGAAGCAATATTAATAAAAACGAATAATAAAAATTCGTCGTTTTTATGCTGTTTTACGCGTTAAAACGCAGATTAAAAGCTCAAACGTGTTGTTTTTGCTAAAATAAGCATTTTCTAAAGCATTTTAGATCGTTGAAATCGTTCAAATGACGCAATATTAATAAAAACGAATAATGCGTAAATTCGTCGTTTTATTGCCGTTTTACGCGTTAAAACGCAGATTAACGCTCAAAACGCTGTTTTGCTAAAATAAGAATTTTCAAGCATTTTAGACGCTGAAACGTTCAAATAGACGCATTAAAAAATAAAAACGAATAATAAAAATTTTCATCGTTTTATGCTGTTTTACGCGTTAAAACGTGATTAAAGCTCACAAAACGTGCTGTTTTGCTAAATAAGCATTTTCAAGCATTTTAAATCGTTGAAATGTTCAAATAGACGCAATATTAATAAAAAAATGAATAATGTACCTGTCGTTTTATGCTGTTTACGCATTAAAAACGCAGATTAAAGCTCAAAACGAGCTGTTTTGCTAAAATAAGCATTTTCAAGCATTTTAGATCGTTGAAATCGTTCAAATAAATGCACATTAATAAAAAACGAATAATAAAAAATTTCGTCGTTTTATGTTCTTTTACGCGTTAAAACGCTGATTAAAGCTCAAAACGTGCTGTTTTGCTAAAATAAGCATTTTCAAGCATTTTAGATCGTTGAAATCGTTCAAATAGACGCAATATTAATAAAACGAATAATAAAATTTCTGTCGTTTTATGTTTTTACGCGTTAAAACGCAGTAGAATAAAAGTCAAACGTGCTGCCACAAAATAAGCATTTTCGCCATTTGCATCGTTGAAATCGTTCAAATAGAAGCAATATTAATAAAAAACGAATAATAAAAATTCGTCGTTTTATGTTGTTTTACGCGTTAAAACGCAGATTAAAGCTCAAAACGTGTTGTTTGCTAAAATAAGCATTTTCAAGCATTTTTAGACGTTGAAATTGTTCAAATGGATGCAATATTAATAAAAACGAATAATAAAAATCTTTCGTCGTTTTTATGCTGTTTTACGTTAAAACGATTAAAGCTCAAAACGTGCTGTTTTGCTAAAATAAGTATTTTCAAGCATTTTAGATCGTTGAAATCGTTCCAATAGAAGCAATATTAACAAAAACGAATAATAAAAATTGTCGTTTTATGCTGTTTTACGAAGTTAAAACGCAGATTAAGCTCAAAACGTGTTGTTTTGGTTAAAATAAGCATTTTCAAGCATTTTAGATCGTTGAAATCATCGTTCAAATAGACGCAATAAAAATAAAAAAATGAATAATGTACCTGTCGTTTTTATGTTGTTTTACGCGTTAAAACGCAGAATAAAGCTCAAACTGTGCTGTTTTGCTAAAATAAGCATTTTCAAGCATTTTAGATCGTTGAAATCGTTCAAATAGACGCAATATTAATAAAAAACGAATAATAAAAATTTCTGTCGTTTTATGTTGTTTTATGTTAAAACGTAGATTAAAAGCTCAAAACGTGCTGTTTTGCTAAAATAAGCATTTTCTCAAGCATTTTAGATCGGGCTGAAATCGGGTTCAAATAGACGCAATGCGCCAAAAACGAATAATAAAATTTCGTCGTTTTTATGCTGTTTTTACGCGTTAAACGCAGAATAAAGCTCAAAACGTGCTGTTTTGCTAAAATAAGCATTTTCAAGCATTTTAGATCGTTGAAATCGTTCAAATAGACGCATATTTAATAAAAACGAATAATAAAAATTCGTCGTTTTATGCTGTTTTACGCGTTAAAACGCAGATTAAAGCTCAAACGTGCTGTTTTGCTAAAATAAGCATTTTCTAAGCATTTTAGGATCAGTTGAAATCGTTCAACAGACGCAATATTAATAAAAACGAATAATAAAAATTTCGTCGTTTTATGCTGTTTTACGCGTTAAAACGCAGAATAAAAGCTCAAAACGTGCTGTTTTGCTAAAATAAGCATTTTCAAGCATTTTAGATCGTTGAAATCGTTCAAATAGAAGCAATATTAATAAAAAACGAATAATAAAAATTGTCAAATGTTTTTATGCTGTTTTACGCGTTAAAACGCAGATTAAAGCTCCAAAAAACGCTGTTTTGCTAAAATAAGTATTTTCGCTATTTGCATCGTTGAATCGATCAGCCAGGACGCAATAAAAATAAAACGAATAATAAAAATTTCGTCGTTTTTATGTTGCTTTACGCGTTAAAACGCAGATTAAAGCCTGCAAAACGCTGTTTTGCTTTAAAATAAGCATTTTCAAGCATTTTAAATCGTTGAAATCGTTCAAATAGACGCAATATTAATAAAAACGAATAATAAAAATTTCGTCGTTTTCTTATAAAGCGTTTACGCGTTAAAACGCAGATTAAAGCTCAAACGTGCTGTTTTGCTAAAATAATCATTTTCACATTTTAAACGCTGAAATTGTTCAAATAGAAGCAATATTAATAAAAAACGAATAATAAAAATTCGTCGTTTTGCTGTTTTAATGCATTAAAACGCAGATTAAAAGCTCAAACGTGCTGTTTTACAAAATAAGCATTTTCAAGCATTTTAGATCGTTGAAATCGTTCAAATAGACGCAAATATTAATAAAAAACGAATAATAAAAAATTTCTGCCGTTTTTTATGCTGTTTACGCTAAAACGTTGATTAAAAGCTCACAAAACGTGCTGTTTTGCTAAAATAAGCATTTTCAAGCATTTTAGATCGCGCCAAATCGTTCAAATAGACGCAATATTAATAAAAAACGAATAATAAAAATTTCGTCGTTTATGCTGTTTTACGCGTTAAAACGGTGAATAAAGCTCAAAACGTGCTGTTTTGCTAAAAATAAGCATTTCAGGCATTTTAGATCGTTGAAATCGTTCAAATATCGCAATATTAATAAAACGAATAATAAAAATTTCGTCGTTTTGCTGTTTTACGCGTTAAAACGCAGATTAAAGCTCAAACGTGCTGTTTTGCTAAAAATAAGCATTTTCGCCATTTTAGATCATTGAAACCGTTCAAATAGATGCGCAATATTAATAAAAAACGAATAATAAAAATTTCGTCGTTTTTATGCTGTTTTACGCGTTAAACGCAGAATAAAGCTCAAAACGTGCTGTTTTATAAAATAAGCATTTTCAAGCATTTTAGATCGTTGAACCGTTCAAATAGACGCAATATTAATAAAAAAAACGAATAATGTACCCCTGTCGTTTTTATGCTGTTTTGCGCGCGTTAAAACGCAGAATAAAGCTCAAACGTGCTGTTTTGCTAAAATAAGCATTTTCAAGCATTTTGTGATCGTTGAAATCGTTCAAATAGAAGCAATATTAATAAAAAACGAATAATAAAAATTCGTCGTTTTAGCTGTTTTACGCAAGTTAAAACGCAGATTAAAGCTCAAACGTGTTGTTTTGCTAAAATAAGCATTTTCAAGCATTTTAGATCGTTGAAATCGTTCAAATGGACGCACATTAATAATAAAAACGAATAATAAAAATCTGTCGCGCCTTATTGCTGTTTTGGCGCGTTAAACGCAGATTAACGCCTCAAACGTGCTGTTTTGCTAAAATAAGTATTTTCAAGCATTTTAGATCGCTGAAATCGCTCAAATAGACGCATTAAAATAAAAACGAATAATAAAATTTCATCGCTTTTATGCTGTTTTACGCGTTAAAACGCAGATTAAAAGCTCAAAACGTGCTGTTTTGCTGCTAAAATAAGCATTTTCTCAAGCATTTAGATCGTTGAAATCGCCCGCTAAATAGAAGCAATATTAATAAAACGAATAATAAAAATTCGCCATTTTATGTTGTTTTACGCGTTAAACGCAGATTGTGCTCAAAACGTGCTGTTTTGCTAAAATAAGTATTTCTGCTATTTATCGTTGAAATCGTTCAACAGACGCATATTAATAAAACGAATAAAATTTTGTTGGTTGATCTATCAAAAGCCTCAAAACGTGCTGTCGCATAAAATAAGCATTTTCAAGCATTTTAGATCGTTAAATCGTTCAAATAGCTAATATTAATAAAAAAAAACGAATAATAAAAAATTCGTCGTTTTATGCTGTTTTACGCGTTAAAAACGCAGATTAAAGCTCAAAACGTGTTGTTTTGCTAAAATAAGCATTTCGCATTTTAGATCGTTGAAATCGTCTTTCAAAATGGACGCAATATTAATAAAACAATGTAATGCAACCCGTCGTTTTATTGCTGTTTCACGCGTTAAAACGTAGATTAACGCTCAAAACGTGCTGTTTTGCTAAAAATAAGCATTTTCAAGTTTTATGCCTACGCGTTAAAACGCAGAATAAAGCTCAAAACGTGCTGTTTTATAAAATAAGCATTTTCAAGCATTTCCAGATCGTTGTTCCGTTCAAATAGACGCAATATTACGAAAACGAATAATAAAAAATTTCGTCGTTTTATGCTGTTTTACGCGTTAAACGCAGATTAAAGCTCAAACGCGCTGTTTTGCGTAAAATAAGCATTTTCAAGCATTTTAGACTGCTGAAATCGTTCAAATAGACGCACAAAAATAAAAACGAATAATAAAAATTTCTGTCGTTTTATGCTGCTCTTTACGCGTTAAAACGCAGAATAAAGCTCAAACGTGCCGGTTAAAATAAGCATTTTCAAGCATTTTAGATCGTTGAAATCGTTCAAATAGACGCAATATTAATAAAAACGAAATAACGTACCTCGTTTTTGTTGCCTTTAATAAAGTGTTAAACGCAGATTAAAGCTCTCAAAATCGCGCTGTTTTGCTAAAATAAGCATTTTCAAGCATTTTAGATCGTTGAAATCGTTCAAATAGACGCAATATTAATAAAAAACGAATAATAAAAAATTGTCGTTTTATGTTGTTTTACGCGTTAAACGCAGAATAAAGCTCAAAACGGTGCTTTTTCGTTTTGCTAAATAAGTATTTTCAAGCATTTTAGATCGTTGAAATCGTTCAAATAGAAGCATTATTAATAAAAAACGAATAATAAAAATCTGTCGTTTATGCTGTTTTACGTTAAAACGCAGATTAAAGCTCAAAACGTGCTGTTTTGCTAAAATAAGCATTTTCAAGCATTTTAGATCGTTGGAATCGATCATCAAACAGACGCAATAAAAATAAAAAACGAATAATAAAATTTCGTCGTTTCGGCGTTGGTTTCACGCGTTAAAACGCAGATTAAAGCTCAAACGTGCTGTTTTGCTAAAATAAGCATTTTCAAGCATTTTAAATCAAGTTGAAATCGTCTACAAATAGACGCAATATTAATAAAACGAATAATAAAATTTCCTGTCAAGTTTTATATGCTGCTTTACGCGTTAAACGCAGATTAAAAGCCTTCAAACGTGCTGTTTTGCTAAAATAACTATTTTGCCATTTTGATCGGGTTGAAATTGTTCAAATAGAAGTAATAATAAAAACGAATAATAAAAAATCTTTTGCCATGTTTTTACGCATTAAAACGCAGATTAAAGCTCAAAACGTGCTGTTTTGCTAAAATAAGCATTTTCAAGCATTTTAGATCGTTGAAATCGTTCAAATAGACGCAATATTAATAAAAAAACGAATAATAAAATACCCCTGTCGTTTTATGCTTGTTTTACGCGTTAAACGCTGATTAAAGCTCAAAACGTGCTGTTTTGCTAAAATAAGCATTTTCGCTAATGATCGTTGAAACTGCTCAAATAGACGCAATATTAATAAAAAACGTGAATAATAAAATTCTCTGCCGTTTTATGCTGTTTTTACGCGTTAAACGCAGAATAAAGCTCAAAACGTGCTGCTTTGCTAAAAATAAGCATTTTCAGGCATTTTAGATCGTTGAAATCGTCTGCTAAATAGGACGGCCATTAATAAAAACGAATAATAAAAAATTCTGTCGTTTTTATGTTGCTTTACGCGTTAAAACGCAGATTAAAGTCTTCAAACGTGCTGTTTTGCTAAAATAAGCATTTTCAAGCATTTTGTGATCGTTGAAATCGTTCAAATAGACGTGCAATACGTAATAAAAACGAATAATAAAAATTTCTGCCGTTTTGCTGTTTTACGCGTTAAAACGCAGAATAAAAGCTCCAAACGCTGTTTTGCTAAAAAATAAGCATTTTCGCCATTTTAGACTGAAATCGTTCAAATAGACGCAATATTAATAAAAACGAATAATAAAAAATTTCGTCGTTTTATGCTGTTTTGCGCGTTAAACGCAGAATAAAAGCTCAAAACGCGCTGTTTTGCTAAAATGTTTTCTACCTTTTAGATCGTTGGAAATCGTTCAAATAGAAGCAATATTAATAAAAAAAACGAATAATAAAAAATTCGTCGTTTTATGCTGTTTTACGCGTTAAACGCAGATTAATGCTCAAAACGTGTTGTTTTGCTAAAATAAGCATTTTCAAGCATTTTAGATCGTTGGAAATCGTTCCAAATGGACGCACATTAATAATAAACGAATAACAAAATTCGTCGTTTTATTGCTGTTTTACGCGTTAAAACGCAGATTAACGCTCAAACGTGCTGTTTTGCTAAAATAAGCATTTTCAAGCATTTAGATCGCTGAAATCGTTCAAATAGACGCATTAAAATAAAAACGAATAATAAAAATTTCATCGTTTTATGCTGTTTTACGCGCGTTAAAACGCAGATTAAAGCTCAAAACGTGCTGTTTTGCTAAAATAAGCATTTTCAAGCATTTTAGATCGTTGAAATCGTTCAAATAGAAGCAATATTAATAAAAAAAACGAATAATAAAAAATTCGTCATTTTTATGCTGTTTTACGCGTTAAAACGCAGATTAAAGCTCAAACGTGCTGTTTTGCTAAAATAAGCATTTTCAAAGCATTTTAGATCGTTGAAATCGTTCAAATAGACGCAATATTAATAAAAACGACAATAAAATTCTCGTCGTTTTATGCTGTTTTACGCGTTAAAACGCAGAATAAAGCTCAAAACGTGCTGTTTTGCTAAAATAAGCATTTTTTTTTTGCCATTTTAGATCGTTGAAATCGTTCAAATAGAAGCAATATTAATAAAAAACGAATAATAAAATACCCGTCGTTTTATGCGTTGTTTTACGCGTTAAAACGCAGATTAAAAGCTCAAAACGTTGTTTTGCTAAAATATGCATTTTCAAGCATTTTAGATCGTTGAAATCGTTCAATGGACGCGCAATATTGGTCAAAACGAATAATAAAAATTCGTCGTTTTATTGTTGTTTTACGCGTTAAACGCAGATTAACGCCTTCAAAACGTGCTGTTTTGCTAAAATAAGTATTTTCAAGCATTTTAGATCGTTAAATCGTCTCAAATAGACGTGCATTAAAAAAAAAATAAAAACGAATAATAAAAAATTTTAATGTTTTTATGCTGTTTTACGCGTTAAAACGGCAGATTAAAGTTCAAAACGCTACGGCTAAATAAGCATTTTCAAGCATTTTAAATCGCTGAAACGCCCAAATAGACGCACATTAATAAAAAAACGAATAATAAAAATTCGTCGTTTTATGCTTTCGTTTTACGCATTAAAACGTAGACTAAAACCTCAAAACGTGAGCTGTTTCATAAAATAAGCATTTTCAAGCATTTTGTATCGTTGGAAATCGTTCAAATAGAAGCAATATTAATAAAAAAACGAATAATAAAAAATTCGTCGTTTTATGTTGTTTGCGTTAAAACGCAGATTAAAGCTCAAACGTGCTGTTTTGCTAAAATAAGCATTTTCAAACATTTGCATCGTTGAAATCGTTTAAATAGAAGCAATATTAATAAAAAACGAATAATAAGAAATTCGTCATTTTTATGTTGTTTTACGCGTTAAAACGCAGATTAAAGCTCAAAACGTGCTGTTTGCTAAAATAAGCATTTTCAAGCATTTTAGATCGTTGAAACGTTCAAATAGACGCAATACTAATAAAAACGAATAACAAAAATTCTCGTCGTTTTATGCCGTTTTACGCGTTAAAACGCGCAATGTGCCCAAAACGTGCTGTTTGCCAAAATGCTACTTCGCCATTTTGTGATCGCTGAAATCGTTCAAATAGAAGCAAAATATTACCAAAAAAACGAATAATAAAAAAAATTCGTCGTTTTATTGCCGTTTTACGCGTTGGCTAAAACGCAGATTTAACGCCTCAAAACGTGCCGTTTTGCCAAAATAAAGCATTTTCAAGACGCATCGTTGGAACCGTTCAAATAGACGCAAATAAAAACAAAAAACGAATAATAAAAATTTCATCGTTTTTATGCTGTTTACGCGTTAAAACGCAGAACAAAAGCTCAAAACGCGCTGTTTTGCTAAAATACATTTCAAGCATTTTAGATCGTTGAAATCGTTCAAATAGAAGCAATATTAATAAAAACGAATAATAAAAAATTGCAGTTTTATGCTGTTTTACGAGTTAAACGCAGATTAAAGCCCAAAACGTGCTGCGTTTTGCTAAAATAAGCATTTTCAAGCATTTTAGGATCGTTGAAAATCGTTCACAACAGACGCACAAATATAAAAACGAATAATAAAAATTTCTGCCGTTTTTATGCTGTTTTACGCGTTAAAAACGCACAAAAGCTCAAAACGCTGTTTTGCTGCACAAGCATTTTCAAGCATTTTGTGATCGTTGAAACGTTCAAATAGACGCAAATATTACAAAAACGAATAACAAAATTTCGTCGTTTTTATGCTGTTTCTTACGCGTTAAAAACGCAGATTAAAGCTCAAAACATGCTGTTTTGCTAAAATAAGCATTTTCAAGCATTTTGTATCGTTGAAATCGTTCAAATAGACGCACAAAAATAAAAACGACAATAAAAATTTCGTCGTTTTATGCTGCTCACGCGTTAAAAGTATGAACAAAGCCCAAAACGTGCTGTTTTGCAAAAATAAGCATTTTCGCCATTTTGTATCGCTGAAATCAAATAGACGCACATAATAAAAAAACGAATAACAAAAATTTCGTCGTTTTATGCTGGTTTTACGCGTTAAAACGCAGATTAAAAGCTCAAAACGTGCTGTTTCGCTAAAAATAAGCATTTTCAAGCATTTAGATCGCTGAAACGTTCAAATAGAAGCAATATTAATAAAAAAACGAATAATAAAAATTCGTCGTTTTGGCGCTGTTTACGCGTTAAAAGGCAGATTAAAGCTCAAAACGTGCCGTTTTGCTAAAAATAAGCATTTTCAAGCATTTTGCATCGCCGTAAAACGTTCAAAATAGACGCAAATAAAAATAAAAACGAATAACAAAAATTTCGTCGTTATTATGCTGTTTTACGCGTTAAACGCAATAAAAGCTCAAAACGTGCTGTTTTGCTAAATAAGCATTTTCGCCATTTTAATCGCTGAGACGTCTTCAAATAGACGCAAATATTAATAAAAAAACGAATAATAAAAATTCGTCGTTTTTATGCTGTTTTACGCGTTAAACGCATTGGCAGCTCAAAACGTGCTGTTTCGCTAAAATGGCATTTTCGCCATTTTGTGATCGCTGAAATCGTTCAAATAGACGCAATATTAATAAAAACGAACAATAAAATTTCGTCGTTTTATGCCGTTTTACGCGTTAAAAACGCAGATTAAAAGCTCAAAACGTGCTGTTTTGCTAAAAATACATTTTCAAGCATTTTGATCGTTGAAATCAAATAGACGCAAATATTAATAAAAAACGAATAATAAAAATTTCGTCGTTTTTATACGTTTTACGCGTTAAAACGCAGAATAAAAGCTCAAAACGTGCTGTTTTGCCAAAATGCTACTTTTCGCCATTTTGTGATCGTTAACGTTCAAACAGAAGCAAATATTAATAAAACGAATAATAAAAATTCGTCGTTTTTATGCCGTTTTACGCTAAAACGCAGACAAAGCTCAAACGCCGTTTGCCAAAAATAAACATTTCAAGCATTTTAAATCGCTGGGAAATCGATCAAATAGACGCAATAAAAATAAAAACGAATAACAAAAATTCTCGTCGTTTTTTATGCCGTTTTTACCACGCTAAAACGCAGATTAAAAGCTCAAAACGCCGTTTTGCCAAAATAAAGCATTTTCGCCATTTTAGATCGCTGAAAACGTTTCTAAACAGAAGCAACATTAATAAAACGAATAACAAAAAATCGTCACTTTTATGCTGTTTACGCGTTAAAACGCAGATTAAAGCCTCAAAACGTGCCGTTTTGCCAAATGCTACTTCGCCATTTTAGACGCCGAAACCGTTCAAATGACGCAAATATTACCAAAAAACGAATAAAAAATTTCTGCCTGCTTTTATGCCGTTTTACGCGTTAAAAACGCAGAACAAAAGCCCAAAACGCCGTTTTGCCAAAAATGCCATTTCGCCACTTTAATCGCCGAAACGTTCAAACAGAAGCAACATTAATAAAACGAATAATAAAAATTCGTCGTTTTATTGCCTACCGCGCAAAAACGCGCGATTAACGCCCAAAAACGCGCCGCTCTCGCCAAATGCTAATTTCGCCATTTCAGATCGCCGAAACCGTTCAAACAGACGCACAAAAACAAAACGAATTGTAATTATCGCTTACATAGCTACGCGTTAAAAACGTGACAAAGCCAAAACGCTGTTTGCTAATGTTATTTTAGATCGTTGAAATCGTTCAACAGACGCACATTAATAAAAATCTAAATACCGTCACGGCGTTAGCCACGCCGCGCACAGCCAAACGCCGTTCGCTGTGCCGTTATTTATCGTTGAAACGTTCACGCAATAAAAACGAATAATACTGTCGCGATGTTGCCGCCAAAACGCAGAATGTTAACGCCGTTTGCGTCAAAGATGTTGTTTGTATCGCTGAAATCGTTCAAATATTAAAACGAACAAAACAGCGTTGTACAAAAACGGTGATTGCCAAAAACGTGGCTGTTTGTTAAAATAAGCTGTTATTTTATCGTTGGGAACGATCAAACAGACGCACAAATAAAAACGAATAATAAATTGTCGTTTTTATGCTGTTTTGCCGCCAAAACGATTGCCAAAAACGCCGTTTTGTTGTCAAAAGATGTTACCTTTAATCGCCGAAACCGTCCGCAACAGCGTTAATAAAAACGAATAAAATTCCGTGCTTGCGTGCCAGCTTGTCGCCGCATTGCCAACGTGCTGTTTTGCCAGGCCATTGCGACGCTGAATGTTCAGACGCACATTAATAAAAACAAATGGTCAAAATTGTCGCTTACTACCGCCAAAACGCACGTTTAAAACGTTGCCTGTTAAAATGCTGCTATTTAACGTTGAAACGTTCAACAGCAATAATAAAAACGAATAATAAAAATTGTCGTCGTTTTACGCGCCAAAACGCATTAACGCCGTTCGTTGGCACAGCATCAGCAGTTTTGCATCGCCGAAACAACAAACAGACGCACAAAATAAAAACGAATAATGTACCAGTTTTACGTTAGCCATGCGTTAAAACGAATGCCAACGCTGTTTGCGCCGATGCTGTTACGATCGCTGGAAATTAACAGACCGCACATAATAAAACGACACAAAATTGTCGTGCCAGCTTACGTTAAACGTGATTGCCAACGCAGCTGTTTGTTAAATATTTTCGTTATTTATCGCCGAAACAAACAGAGCGTTATTAATAAAATCAATACCTGTCAGCGAACAGTTTGCCGTTAAAACGCGAATGCTGTTTGTTAAAATAGCGATCAAGAATCGTTCAACAGAAGCAATATTAAAAACGAATGGTCGCACTGTCGCTTTATGTTATTTACGCGTCAAAACGCAGATTGCCGAACGTGTTGCTCGTTGTGTCAGTTATTTTCAGCATTTTGTGATCGTTGAAATCGCCCAACAGACGGCGAAAACGAATAATAAATTGTTTTATGCCGTTTCACGCGTTAAAATCGCATTGTTCAAACGCGCCGTTTTGCAAAATAGTTTTTCGCGATGATCGCCGAAATCGTTTAAACAGAAGCAATAAAACGGTCAGTACCCGTCATTTTCATACAATTAACGCGCCAAAAACGCAGACAGTTGCAACGCGCCGTTTTGTTGCGCCGTCAGTTATTTTTGTGATCGCCGGAAACCGTTCACAGACGCAACATGGTCGTTCAACAAAATTGTCGTTTTATGCTGCCATGCCAAAACGCAGACAAAATAAACGCCGCTCAGCAAAAACAGCATTTTCAAGCATTTATCGTTGAAATGTTCAAATAAAAGCCATCAAAACCATCACGGCACCGTCGTTTATTGCGCTACCACGCCGCCAAAACGCAGATGTTAACGTTGCCTGTTGTACAAAGATGCCAGTTACGCATCGCTGAAAATGTTCAACAGACGCAATAAAATAAAACGAATAATGCGTACCATCGTTTTTATGGGCCATGCTAAAACGCAGTATTAAACGCTGTTTCAGCAGGCCGCGTTTTCGTTAGACGCTGAATCGTTCAAATGACGCAATATTAATGTTGCAACAATAAAATTGTCGTTTTATGCGCGACGTTAAAAACGTGCAGATTGGTGCCAAAACGTACGTTTCAGCAAAGAGTTTTTCAGTTTTAGACGCG
This sequence comes from Dalotia coriaria, assembly GCF_025399875.1. NCBI lineage: Eukaryota > Metazoa > Arthropoda > Insecta > Coleoptera > Staphylinidae > Dalotia > Dalotia coriaria. The sequence continues at coordinate 31,276 of NW_027045771.1, forward strand.
AAACGTTCAACAGACAGTTAAAAAATAAAACGAATACTGTAATTGTCGTTTTGCTGTTTTACGCGTTAAAACGCAGAATGTGCTCAAAACGCCGCTGCAAAAATAAGCATTTTCGTTATTTATCGCGCGAAACAACCAAACAGACGCAATATTGGCTGTACTGTCGTGCTTTTAGCTACGCAGACAAAGTCAAAACGTAAGAAAATAAAGAGTTGAAATCGTTCAATATTAAAACGAATAATACCTGTCAGTTTTATGCGTTAAAACGCATAAACGCTGTTTTGTTTTTCGCTCAAACAGACGCAATAAAATTATGCTGTTTTTACGCGTTGTTAAAATCGTGCGTTTTTGCAATAGTTAAAGATGGACAGTTACCACAGACGCATATTGTATCGACAATAGTACCTTCGTCGTTTTTAGTGCTGTTTTACGCGTTAAAACGCAGATTAAAGCTCAAAACGCTGTTTGCTGTAAAATAAGCATTTTCAAGCATAAAACGCGTAAACAAGTTAATAAAAACGACGAATTTTTTATTATTCGTTTTTATTAATATTGCTTCTATTTGAACGATTTCAACGATCTAAAAAAAGCTTAAAAAAGCTTATTTTAGGAAAAAAGCACGTTTTATTTAATCTGCGTTTTTAAAAAAAGCAAAAAACGACGAAATTTTTTTTATTCGTTTTTATTAATATTGCGTCTATTTGAACGATTTCAACGATCTAAAATGCTTGAAAAAAGCTTATTTTTTTCAAAACAGAGTTTTGGGTTTATTCTGCGTTTTTAAAGCGTAAAAAAGCATAAAAAAGACGAAATTTTTTTTATTCGTTTTTTTTTTTATTTCGTCTATTTGAACGATTTCAACGATCAAAAAGCTTGAAAATGCTTATTTTAGCAAAACAGCACGTTTTGAGCTTTAATCTGCGTTTTAACGCGTAAAACAGCATAAAAACGACGAAATTTTTATTATTCGTTTTTTATTAATATTGCGTCTATTTGGAACGATTTCAACGATCTAAAATGCTTGAAAATGCTTATTTTAGCAAAACAGCACGTTTTGAGCTTTATTCTGCGTTTTAACGCGTAAAACAGCATAAAACGACGAAATTTTTATTATTCGTTTTTATTTTTATTGCGTCTAATTGAACGATTTCAACGATCTATAATGCTTGAAAATGCTTATTTTAGCAAAACAGCACGTTTTGAGCTTTAATCTGCGTTTTAACTCGTAAAACAGCATAAAACGACGAATTTTTTATTATTCGTTTTTATTAATATTGCTTCTATTTGAACGATTTCAACGATCTAAAATGCTTGAAAATGCTTATTTTAGCAAAAACAGCACGTTTTGAGCTTTATTCTGCGTTTTAACGCGTAAAACAGCATAAAAACGATGAAATTTTTATTATTCGTTTTTATTTATTGCGTCTATTTGAACGATTTCAACGATCTAAAATGCTTGAAAATGCTTATTTTAGCAAAACAGCACGTTTTGAGCGTTAATCTGCGTTTAACGCGTAAAACAGCATAAAACGACGAATTTTTGTTATTCGTTTTTATTAATATTGCTTCTATTTGAACGATTTCAACGATCTAAAATGCTTGAAAATGCTTATTTTAGCAAAACAGCACGTTTTGAGCTTTATTCTGCGTTTTAACGCGTAAAACAGCTAAAAACGACGAAATTTTTATTATTCGTTTTTATTTATATTGCGTCTATTTGAACGATTTCAACGATCTAAAAATGCTTGAAAAATGCTTATTTTAGCAAAAACAGCACGTTTTGAGCTTTAATCTGCGTTTAACGCGTAAAACAGCATAAAATGACGAATTTTTTATTATTCGTTTTTTTATATATGCTTTCTATTTAAACGATTTCAACGATCTAAAATGCTTGAAAATGCTTATTTTAGCAAAAACAGCACGTTTTGAGCTTTTAATCTGCGTTTTAACGCGTAAAACAGCTTAAAAACGACGAAATTTTTATTATTCGTTTTTATTTTATTGCGTCTATTTGACGATTCCAACGATCTAAAAATGCTTGAAAATGCTATTTTAGCAAAACAGCACGTTTTGAGCTTTAATCTGCGTTTTAACGCGTAAAACAGCATAAAAACGACGAATTTTTTATTATTCGTTTTTATTAATATTGCTTCTATTTGAACGATTTCAACGATCTAAAATGCTTGAAAATGCTTATTTTAACAAAACAGCACGTTTTGAGCTTTAATCTGCGTTTTTAAAGCGAAAAACAGCATAAAACGACGAAATTTTTTTTATTCGTTTTTATTAATATTGCGTCATTTTAACGATTTCCCAAAGATCTAAAATTTGAAAATGCTTATTTTAGCAAAAAAAGCACGTTTTGAGTTTTTAAACTGCGTTTTAACGCGTAAAAAAGCATAAAAACGACGAATTTTTTTTATTCGTTTTTTTTTAATATTGCGTTTTATTTTGGGAAAGATTTCAACGATCTAAAAAAGCCGAAAAAAGCTTTTTTTTAGCAAAAACAGCACGTTTTGAGCTTTTTCTGGTTTTAACGCGAAAACAGCATAATAACGACGAAATTTTTTTTATTCGTTTTATATTTTTTTTGCGTCTATTTGAATGATTTCAACGATCTAAAATGCTTGGGAAAAAAGCTTTTTTTTAGCAAAAAAAGCACGTTTTGAGCTTTAATCTGCGTTTTAACGCGTAAAAAAGCATAAAAAAGACGAATTTTTTTTTATTCGTTTTTATTAATATTGCTTTATTTGAACGATTTCAACGATCTAAAAAATTTTAAAATGCTTATTTTGCGAAACAGAAGTTTGAGCTTTAATCTGCGTTTTTAAAGCGTAAAAAAGCATAAAAACGAAATTTTTATTATTCGTTTTTTTTAATATTGCGCCCCCTTTTAACGATTTCAAATCTAAAATGCTTGAAAATGCTTATTTTTGCAAAACAGCACGTTTTGGGCTTTTAATCTGCGTTTTTAAAGCGGAAAAAAAACATAAAAAAAGGGCGAAATTTTTATTTTTCGTTTTTTTTAATATTGCTTCTATTTTTTCGATTTCAACGATCCAAAAAAGCTTGAAAATACTTATTTTAGCAAAACAGCACGTTTTTAGTTTTTTAAACTGCCCTTTTTTAAAGCGTAAAAAAGCTTAAAAAAAAGGGCGGGAAATTTTTTTTATTTTGTTTTTATTTTATTGCGTCTATTTGAACGATTTCAACGATCTAAAAAAAGGGGAAAATGCTTATTTTAGCAAAACAGCACGTTTTGAGTTTTTAAACTGCGTTTTAACGCGTAAAACAGCATAAAAAGACGAAATTTTTTATTATTCGTTTTTATTAATAATTTCGTTTTTGAACGATTTCAACGATCTAAAATGCTTGAAAATGCTTATTTTTTCAAAACAGCCGTTTTGAGCTTTTTTTCCCCCCCTTTTAACCCCGTAAAAAAAGCATAAAAAGACGAAATTTTTTTTATTCGTTTTTATTTTATTGCGTCAATTTTAACGATTTCAACGATTAAATGCTTGAAAATGCTTTTTTTAGCAAAACAGCACGTTTTTTAGCTTTAATCTGCGTTTTTAAATCGTAAAAAAACATAAAAAAGACGAATTTTTATTATTCGTTTTTTTTTAATATTGCTTCCTTTTGGAACGATTTCAACGATCAAAAATGCTTGAAAATGCTTATTTTACAAAAAAAGCACGTTTGAGCTTTTTAAACTGCGTTTTAACGCGTTAAAAAGCCCTGATGAATTTTTATTAAATTTGTTTTTTTTTTTAATATTGCGTCCATTTTGGGCGATTTCAACGATCTAAAAAAAGCTTGAAAATGCTTATTTTAGCAAAAACAACACGTTTTTAGCTTTTAATCTGCGTTTTAACGCGTAAAACAAACATAAAAAAGACGAATTTTTATTATTCGTTTTTTTTTTAATTTGCTTCTTTTGAACGATTTCAAGGAAACTAAAAAAGCTTTTAAAATGCTTATTTTAGCAAAACAGCACGTTTTGAGCTTTATTCTGCGTTTTTAAAGCGTAAAACAGCATAAAAAAAGACGAAATTTTTTTTATTTTGTTTTTATTTTTTTGCGTCTATTTGAACGATTTCAACGTCTAAAATGCTTGAAAATGCTTATTTTAGCAAAAAAAGCACGTTTTGAGTTTTAACGCTTTTAAAAAAAGCAAAAAAAAGTTTTGAATTTTTATTTTCGTTTTTTAAAGCGTCCATTTAACGATTTTTTAATCTTTTAAAATGTTTTTTAAAAAAACAACATTTTAAAGTTTTTTTTGCTTTTTTGCAAAACAGCAAAAAGGGGTTTTTTATTTTGTTTTTATTTAAAGCCTAAACGACAAATTAAAAAATTAAAATGCTTTTTTTAAAGAAAACAACTTTTTTTTATTTTCTTTTAAGCAAAACAGCATAAAAAACAAATTTTTTTTTTTTTCTTTTATTTAAAGCGATTTAAATTTTAAAAAAATTTTTGGCTTGAAAAATTTTTTTTTCAAAACAAGTTTTTTAGAACAGCGTTTAATAAAAAAAAAAACAAATTTTTTTTTTTCGTTTTTTTTTTATTCGTTTTTTTAAATTTCCATCTAAAAATTAAAAAAAATTTTGAAAAGATTTTAAACGCTTTTATAAAACGCTAAAAAGGAAAAATTTTTAAAAAATTTTTTTATTTTTTTTATTTGCATTTAACGATTAAAAATTAAAAAAGTTATTTTTAAAAAAACAAAAAAATTTTTTTGGTTTTAACGCGTAAAACAGCATAAAACGAGAAATTTTTTATTGTTTTTTTTTTTGCGCATTTAAGATTTCAACTTTAAAATTTAAAATTTTTATTTAGCAAAACAGACGTTTTAGAATCTTTTTACGCGTAAAACAGCATAAAACGAGAAATTTTTATTATTCGTTTTTATTTTTATTGCTTTTTAACGATTTCAACGATCTAAAATGCTTGAAAATGCTTATTTTAGCAAAACAGCACGTTTTGAGTTTTAATCTGCGTTTTAACGCGTAAAAGCATAAAAACGACGAATTTTTATTATTCGTTTTTATTAATATTGCTCTATTTGAACGATTTCAACGATCTAAAATGCTTGAAAATGCTTATTTTAGCAAAACAGCACGTTTTGAGCTTAATCTGCGTTTTAACGCGTAAAACAGCATAAAAACGACGAATTTTTATTATTCGTTTTTATTATATTGCGTCTATTTGAACGATTTCAACGATCTAAAATGCTTGAAAATGTTTTTATTTTAGCAAAACAGCACGTTTTGAGCTTTAATCTGCGTTTTAACGCGTAAAACAGCATAAAACGACGAAATTTTTATTATTCGTTTTTATTAATATTGCTTCTATTTGAACGATTTCAACGATCTAAAATGCTTGAAAATGCTTATTTTAGCAAAACAGCACGTTTTGGCCTTATTCTGCGTTTTAACGCGTAAAACAGCATAAAAACGACAAAATTTTTATTATTCGTTTTTTATTTTTATTGCGTCTATTTGAACGATTTCAACGATCTAAAATGCTTGAAAATGCTTATTTTAGCAAAACAGCACGTTTTGAGCTTTTAATCTGCGTTTTAACGCGTAAAACATCATAAAACGACGAAATTTTTATTATTTGTTTTTATTAATATTGCTTTTATTTGAACGATTTCAACGATCTAAAATGCTTGAAAATGCTTATTTTAGCAAAACAGCACGTTTTGAGCTTTAATCTGCGTTTTAACGCGTAAAACAGCATAAAACGACGATTTTTATTATTCTTTATAAATATAAAAATATTTATTGATTAAAAATTACAACGTGATTTTTTGGATTTACAGGTTTTTGTTGAGTTTAACATGTTTAATATTGCGTCTATTTGAACGATTTCAACGATCTAAAATGCTTTAAAATGCTTATTTTAGCAAAACAGCACGTTTTGAGCTTTTAATCAGCGTTTTAACGCGTAAAACAAGCATAAAACGACAAAATTTTTATTATTCGTTTTTATTAATATTGCGTCTATTTGAACGATTTCAACGATCTAAAATGCTTGAGAATGCTTATTTTAGCAAAACAGCACGTTTTGAGCTTTAATCTGCGTTTTAACGCGTAGAACAGCATAAAACGACGAATTTTTATTATTCGTTTTTATTAATATTGCTTCTATTTGAACGATTTCAACGATCTAAAATGCTTGAAAATGCTTATTTTAGCAAAACAGCACGTTTTGAGCTTTAATCTGCGTTTTAACGCGTAAAACAGCATAAAAAGACGAAATTTTATTATTCGTTTTTATTAATATTGCGTCTATTTGAACGATTTCAACGATCTAAAATGCTTGAAAATGCTTATTTTAGCAAAACAGCACGTTTTGAGCTTTAATCTGCGTTTTAACGCGTAAAACAGCATAAAATGACGATTTTTTATTATTCGTTTATTATTAATATTGCTTCTATTTAAACGATTTCAACGATCTAAAAATACTTGAAAATGCTTATTTTAGCAAAACAGCACGTTTTGAGCTTTAATCTGCGTTTTAACGCGTAAAACAGCATAAAAAGACGAAATTTTTATTATTCGTTTTTATTAATATTGCGTCTATTTGAACGATTTCAACGATCTAAAATGCTTGAAAATGCTTATTTTAGCAAAACAGCACGTTTGAGCGTTATTCTGCGTTTTAACGCGTAAAACAGCATAATAACGACGAAATTTTTATTATTCGTTTTTATTAATATTGCTTCTATTTAAACGATTTCAACGATCTAAAATGCTTGAAAATGCTTATTTTAGCAAAACAGCACGTTTTGAGCTTTCATCTGCGTTTTAACGCGTAAAACAGCATAAAAACCACGAAATTTTTATTATTCGTTTTTATTTTTATTGCGTCTATTTGAACGATTTCAACGATCTAAAATACTTGAAAATGCTTATTTTAGCAAAACAGCACGTTTTGAGCTTTAATCTGCGTTTTAACGCGTAAAACAGCATAAAAACGACGAATTTTTATTATTCGTTTTTATTAATATTGCTTCTATTTGAACGATTTCAACGATCTAAAATGCTTGAAAATGCTTATTTTAGCAAAACAGCACGTTTTGAGCTGTAATCTGCGTTTTAACGCGTAAAACAGCATAAAACGACGAATTTTTATTATTCGTTTTTATTAATATTGCGTCTATTTGAACGATTTCAACGATCTAAAATGCTTGAAAATGTTTTTATTTTAGCAAAACAGCACGTTTTGAGCTTTAATCTGCGTTTTAACGCGTAAAACAGCATAAAACGACGAATTTTTATTATTCGTTTTTATTAATATTGCTTCTATTTGAACGATTTCAACGATCTAAAATGCTTGAAAATGCTTATTTTAGCAAAACAGCACGTTTTGAGCTTTAATCTGCGTTTTAACGCGTAAATAGCATAAAACGACAAAATTTTTATTATTCGTTTTTATTAATATTGCGTCTATTTGAACGATTTCAACGATCTAAAATGCTTGAAAATGCTTATTTTACCAAAACAGCACGTTTTGAATCGCGTTTAAGCTAAACAGCATAAAACGACATTTATGCGTTTTTATTTACGTCTATTTGAACGATTTCAACGATCTAAAATGCTTGAAATCTTATTAAAAAAATTTTTTTTTTTTTAAATTTTTTTTAAAATTTAAAAAAAAAATTTTTTTTTTAACCCCGGTTTAAAAAAAACCCCCCCAAAATTTTAAAATTTTTTTTAAAAATTTTTTTTTAAAAGGTTTTTGAAAAACCCCTTTTAAATTTTTAAAAAATTTTTTTTAAAAAAAAAAAAAAAATTTTAAAAAAAAAAAATTTAAATTTTTTTTAAAAATTTTTTTTTTGGTTTTTAAAAACCAAAATTTTTAAAAAAATTTTTTTTAACAAAAGGAAAAAAAACCCTTTTTTTTTTTTTTAAAAAAAAAAAAAAATTTTTTTAAATTTTTTTTTTTTTTTTTAAATTTTTTTAAAAAAAAAAATTTTTTTTTTTTTTAAAAAAAAAAAAAAATTTTTTTTTTTTTTTTTTTTAAAAAGGGTTTTTTTTTTTTTTAAAATTTTTTTTAAAATTTTTTTAAAAAAAAAAAACCCCTTTTTTGCCAAAAAAAAAAAACCCCCCCCTTTTTTTTTTTTTTAAAAAAAATTTTTTTTTCCTTTTTTTAAATTTTTTCCTTTTTTTTAAAAAAATTTTTAAATTTTAAATTTTTTAAAAAGGGGGGAAAAAAAAAAAAAATTTTTTTTTTAAAAAAAAAATTTTACCTTTTTTTTTTCCCCCCAAAATTTTTTGCCAAAAAAATTTTTTTTAAAAAACCGTTTTTTAAAAAAAAAAAGTTTTTTTTAAAAAATTTTTTTTTTTTTTTTAAACCCTTTTTTTTAAAAAAATTTTAAATTTTTTTTTAAAAAAAAAAAATTTTTTAAAAGGGGTTTTCGGTTTTAAAAAAAAACCCCCAAATTTTTTTCTTTTTTTTTTTTTTTTTAAAAAAAAAAAAATTTTAAATTTTTTTGCCCGAAAAACAAAAAAGGTTTTTTTTTTTTTTTTTTTGGTTTTTTTAAAAAAAATTTTAAAATTTTTTTTTTTAAAAAAATTTTTTTTTTTTTGGTTTTAAAAACCTTTAAAAAAAAAAAAAACCAAAAAAATTTTTTTTTTTTAAAGGTTTTAAGGAAAAACCCCAAAAAAAAAAATTTTTTTTAAAAAAAAAATTTTTTGGTTTTAAAAAAAATTTTTTTTTTTTAAAAAAAAGGGGTTTTTTTTTTTTATTTCCTTTTTTTTAAAATTTTTAAAAAAGTTTAAAATTTTTTTTTGCAAAACAGCACGTTTTGAGCTTTTAAATTTTTGGGAAAAAAAAAAAAAAAAAATTTTTTTTTTTTTTTTAAAAAATTTTTTTTTTTTTTCCCCCCTTAAAAATTTAAATTTTTTTTAAAAAAAAGGGTTTTTTTTTTTTTGGTTTTCCCTAAAACAGCATAAAACGACGAATTTTTTTTTTTTTTTTTTAAAAAAAATTTTTTTTTTTTTAAAATTTAAAATTTTTTTAAAAAAATTTTTTTAATTTTTTTTAAAAAAAAAAAAGACGAAATTTTTTTTTTTTTTTTTAAAAATTTTTTTTTTTTAAAAAAATTTTTTAAATTTTTTTAAAAAAATTTTTTTTTTTGGTTTTTTAAAAAAAAAAAATGACGATTTTTTTTTTTTTTTTTATTAATATTGTTTTTATTTAAAAATTTTTAAAAAAAAACTTAAAATTTTTTTTTGGAAAAAACCCTTTTGGGTTTTAATTTCCTTTTCCCCAAAAAAAAAAAAAAAAATTTTTTTATTATTTTTTTTTAAAAATTTTTTTTTTTTTTAAAAAAAAGGGGGTTTTTTTTAAAAAAACCCTTTTTTTAAGCGTTTTAACGCGTAAAACAGCTAAAAAGACAATTTTTATTATTCGTTTTATTAATATACGCTCTATAAAAGATTTCAAATTTAAATTGTTTTAATTAATATTAGCGTCTATTTGAACGATTTCAATCTCTAAAATGCTTAAAATGCTTACTTGCAAAACATCTCGTTTGAGCTTTAATCTGCGTTTTAGAACGCGTAAAACAGCATAAAATGCGAATTTTTATTTTCGTTTTTATAATTTGCTTTATTTTAAACGTTTAACGATCTAAAATGCATTAAAATGCTTATTTTAGCAAAACACACGTTTGAGCTTTAATCTGCGTTTTAACGCGTAAAAAGCATAAAATCGACAAATTTTATTATTGTTTTATTTAATTGCGTTTTAATTTGAACGATTTCAACGATCTAAAATGCTTGAAATGCTTTATTTTAGCAAAACAGCACGTTTGAGTTTAATCGCGTTTTAACGCGTAAACTAGCATAAAAACGACTGAATTTTTTATTGTTTTATTAAACTAGCATATTAGACATTTTTCTATATTAAAATGCTTTAAATGCTTATTTTAGCACAAAAAGCCGTTTGATTTTAATCTGCGTTTTAACGTAAAACAGCATAAAACGACGAATTTTAATTCGTTTTTATTAATATTCTTTCTATTTGAACGATTTCAACGATCTAAAATGTTGAAAATGCTTATTTAGCAAAACAGACGTTTTGAGCTTTAATCTGCGTTTTAACGCGTAAAACAGCATAAAACGACGAAATTTTATTATTCGTTTTTATTATTCGTCTTTTGAACGATTTCAACGATTAAAATGCTTGAAAAGCTTATTTTAGCAAAACAGCACGTTTTGAGCTTAATCGCGTTTTAACGCGTAAACAGCATAAAACGAAATTTTTATTAATCGTTTTTATTAATATTCTTCTATTTGAACATTTCAACGATCTAAAATGCTTGAATGCTTATTTTGCAAAACGCAGTTTTGAGACTTTTTGCGTTTTACGCGTAAAACATAAAAACGCAAAATTTTATTATTCGTTTTTTATTAATATTGCGTCTATTTGAACGATTTCAACGATCTAAAATGCTTGAAAATGCTTATTTTAGCAAAACAACGTTTTGAGCTTTAATCAGCGTTTTAACGCGTAAAACAGCATAAAAACGACAAATTTTTATTATTCGTTTTTATTAATTTGCTCTATTTGAACGATTTAACGATCTAAAATGTTGAAAATCTTATTTTAGCAAAACAGCACGTTTTGAGCTTTAATCGCGTTTAATACGTAAAACAGCATAAAACGAATTTTTTATTATTCGTTTTTATTAATTTACTCTATTTGCGAATACGATTTAAGCTAAAAAGTTTTGAAAACGTTTTAGCTTTAACGCGTAACGCGTAAACGCATAAACGTTTTTATATTCGTTTTTAATTTGTCTATTTGAACATACATTTAAAGCAAAAGCTTTTAGCAACGCGTTTAGCTATTAACGGAAAAAACGAATTTTATTATTCGTTTTATTAATATTGCGCATTTGAACGTTTCAACGATCTAAAATGCTTGAAAATGTTATTTTAGCAAAACGACGTTTGAGCTTAATCGCGTTTTACGCTAAAACAAAAACGACAATTATTTTCGTTTTTAATCTTTGACATTTCAACGAAAAGCTTGAAATGCTTTTTTACAAACAGACGTTTGAGTAATCGCGTTTAAGCGTAAACAGCATAAAACGACGAATTTATTATTCGTTTTATTAATATTGCGTCTATTTGACGATTTCAACGATCTTGAAATGCTTGAAATGATTATTTTAGCAAAACAGCACGTTTTGAGCTTTAATCTGCGTTTTTAAAGCGTAAAACAGCATAAAACAGAAAATTTTTTTATTCGTTTTTTTTTTTTTTATTGCGTCTATTTGATCGGTTTCAACGATCTAAAAAGCTTGAAAATGCTTATTTTAGCAAAACAGCACGTTTTTGAGCGTTAATCTGCGTTTTAATGCGTAAAACAGCATAAAACGACGAATTTTTATTATTCGTTTTTACGTAGTATTGCTTCTATTTGAACGATTTCAGCGGGTAAATCTTGAAAAATGCTTATTTTAGCAAAACAGCACGTTTTGAGCTTTATTCTGCGTTTTTAACGCGTAAAACAGCATAAAACGGCAGAAATTTTCCCATTATTCGTTTTTATTAATATTGCGTCATATTTGAGCGTTCCAACGATCTAAATGCCCAAATGCTTGTGCCCAGCAAAACAGCACGTTTTGAGCTTTAATCTACATTTTAACGCGTAAAACAGCATAAAAATGACGTTTTATTATTCGTTTTTATTAATATTTAGCTTCTATTTAAACGATTTCAACGAATTAAAATGGCGAAAATTCTTATTTTAGCAAAACAGCACGTTTTGAGCTTTTAATCTGCGTTTTTAACGCGTAAAACAGCGCCAAAACGACGAAATTTTATTATTCGTTTTTTATTAATATTGCTTCTATTGGAACAGTTTCAACGATCACAAAGTAGCAGAAAATGCTTATTTTAGCAAAACAGCACGTTTTGAGCGCAATCTGCGTTTTAACGCGTAAAACAGCATAAAAACGTGAAATTTTTATTATTCGTTTTTTATATTTATTGCATCTATTTGAACGATTTCAACGATAAAATGCTTGAAAATGCTTATTTTAGCAAAACAGCGCGTTTTGAGCTTTAATCTGCGTTTTTAACGCGTAAAACCGCATAAAAACGACGAATTTTTATTATTCGTTTTATTTAATGGCTACTATTTGAACGATTTCAACGATCACAAATGCTTGAAAATGCTTATTTTAGCAAACAGCGTTTTGAGCTTTATTCTGCGTTTAACGCGTAAAGCAACACCATTTAAACGACGAAATTTTTTTTATTATTCGTTTTTATTAATATTGCCGTCTATTTGAACGATTTCAACGATCTAAAATGCTTGAAAATGCTTATTTTAGCAAAACAGCACGTTTTGAGCTTTAATCTGCGTTTTTTAACGCGTGAAACAGCATAAAACGACAGAATTTTATTATTCGTTTTTATTAATATTGCGTGCACGTCTATTTAAAGGAACGATTTCAACGATCTAAAATGGCGAAACGCTTATTTTAGCAAAACGGCACGTTGCCGGAGCTTTATTCTGCGTTTTTAACGCGTAAAACAGCATAAAACGGCAAATTTTATTATTCGTTTTTTATTTTTGTGCGTCATTTGAACGGTTCAGCGATCTAAAATGCTTGAAAATGCTTGGCTACACAGCAAAACAATACGTTTTGAGCTTTAATCTGCGTTTTAACGCGTAAAACAGCATAAAACGACGGGTACATTATTCGTTTTTATTAATATTGCTTCTATTTGAACGATTTCAACGATCTAAAATGCTTGAAAATGCTTATTTATTTTAGCAAAACAGCACGTTTTGTGCTTTATTCTGCGTTTTAACGCGTAAAACAGCATAAAAACGACGAGGTACATTATTCGTTTTTATTAATATTGCGTCTGTTGAGCGATTTCAACGATCTAAAAATGCTTGAAATGCTTGTTTGGCGAAACCAGCACGTTTTGAGCTTTAATGCGTTTTAACGCGTAAACAGCATCGTAATGGTGCGGTACATTTCGTTTTATTAATATTGCTTCTATTTAAACGATTTCAACGATCCTATAATGCTTGAAAATGCTTATTTTAGCAAAACAGCACGTTTTGGAAGCTTTTAATCTGCGTTTAACGCGTAAAACATAAAGCGACGAGAATTTTTATTATTCGTTTTTATTAATGTACGTCTATTTGAACGATTTTCAACGATCTAAAATGCTTGAAAATGCTTATTTTAGCAAAACAGCGCGTTTTGAGCTTTAATCAGCTTTAACGCGTAAACGCAATAAAACGACAGAGGTACATTATTCGTTTTTATTAATATTGCGTCTATTTGAACGATTTCAACGATCAAAATACTTGAAAATGCTTATTTAGCAAAACAGCACGTTTGAGCTTTAATCTGCGTTTTAACGCGTAAAACAACGTAAAAACGACGAATTTTTTTATTATTCGTTTTATTAATATTGCTTCTATTTGAACGGTTTCAGCGAGTAAATGCTTGAAAATGCTTATTTTAGCAAAACAGCACGTTTTGAGCTTTAATCTGCACGTTTTAACGCGTAAAACGCTTATAAAAACGACGAATTTTTTATTATTCGTTTTTTATTAATATTGCGTTTATTTGAACGATTTCAACGATCTAAAATGCTTGAAAATGTTTTTTATTTTTTTGCAAAACAGCGCACGTTTTGAGGCTTTAATCTACTTACGTTTTAACGCGTAAAACAGCATAAAAGCGGCAGATTTTTATTCGTTTTTTATTAATATTGCGTCTATTTGAACGATTTCAACGATCTAAAATGCTTGAAAATGCTTATTTTAGCAGCAAAACAGCGCGTTTTGAGCTTTATTCTGCACGTTTTAACGCGTAAAACAGCATAAAACGACGAAATTTTTATTATTCGTTTTTATTAATATTGCGTCTATTTGAACGATTTCAGCGATCTAAAATGGCGAGATGCTTATTTTTAGCAAAACAGCATTTTGAGCTTTTAATCTGCGTTTTTAACGCGTAAAAACAGCATAAAACGACGAATTTTTTATTATTCGTTTTATTAATATTGCTTCTATTTGAACAGTTTCAACGATCTAAAATTAGCGAAAATGCTTATTTTATAAAACAGCGCATTTTGAGCTTTAATCTGCGTTTAACGCGTAAAACGCAACATAAAAACGACAGAATTTTTTATTATTCGTTTTATTAATATTGCGTCCTAATTAGACGGTTCAACGATCTAAAATGCTTGAAAATGCTTATTTTTAGCAAAACAGCACGTTTTGAGCTTCAATCACCGCGTTTTTAACGCGCGTAAAACAGCATAAAATGACGATTTTTTTATTATTCGTTTTATTAATATTGCTTCTATTTAAACGATTTCAACGATCTAAAATGCTTGAAAATGCTTATTTTTAGCAAAACAGCACGTTTTGAGCTTTAATCTGCGTTTTAACGCGTAAAACAACATAGAAACGACAGGGGTACAGTATTCGTTTTTTTAATTAATATTGCTTTTGTTTGAACGATTTCAACGATCTAAAATGCTTGAGATACTTGTACAGCAAACAGCACGTTTGAGCTTTAATCTGCGTTTTAACGCGTAAAACAGCATAAAACGACGAATTTTTATTATTCGTTTTTATTAATATTATTGCGTCTATTTGAACGATTTCCGGCGATCTAAAATGCTTTAAAATGCTTATTTTAGCAAAACAGCACGTTTGAGCTTTTAATCAACGTTTTAGCGTAAAACAACATAAAAACGGCAGGAATTTTTTATTATTCGTTTTTTATTAATATTGCGTCTATTTGGGCAGGTTTCAGCAGTAAAATGCTTGAGAATGCTTATTTTAACGCAAAACAGCACGTTTTGAGCTTTAATCTGCGTTTTAACGCGTAAAACCAGCATAAAAACGATGAATTTTTATTATTCGTTTTTATTAATAATGCTTCCTATTTGGGGCAATTTCAACGATCTAAAATGCTTGAAATGCTTATTTTAGCAAAACAGCACGTTTGCGGAAGGCTTTAATCACTGCGTTTAACGCGTAAAACGGCATAAAACGACAATTTTTATTATTCGTTTTATTAATATTGCTTCTATTTGAACGATTTCAACGATCTAAAAATGCTTGAGAATGCCTATTTTAGCAAAACAGCACGTTTTTGAGCTTTAATCTGCGTTTAACGCGAAACAGCATAAAAACGACGAATTTTTTGCAGTATTCGTTTTTATTAAAATTGCGTCGATTTGAACGGTTTCAACGATCTAAAATGCTTTAAAATGCTTGTTTTAGCACAACTTGGCACGTTTGAGCTTTTAATCTGCGCGTTTTAACGCGTAAACGGCATAAAACGACAGATTTTTTATTATTCGTTTTTTTATTAATATTACCTCTATTTGAACGATTTCAACGATCTAAAATGCTTGAAAATGCTTATTTTAGCAAAACAGCACGTTTGAGCTTTTAATCTGCGTTTTAACGCGTAAAACAATATAAAAACGACGAATTTTTATTATTCGTTTTTATTAATATTGCTTCTATTTGAACGATTTCAACGATCTAAAATGCTTGAAATACTTGTACAAAACAGCACGTTTTGAGCTTTTAATCTGCGTTTAACGCGTAAAAGGCAATAAAAACGACAAAGAGAATTTTTTATTATTCGTTTTATTAATATGTGCGTCTATTTGAACGATTTCAACGTCTAAAATGCTTGAAAATGCTTATTTTAGCAAAACAGCACGTTTTGAGCTTTTAATCTGCGTTTTAACGCGTAAAACAGCATATAAAATGACGATTTTTTATTATTCGTTTTGATAATATTGCTTCTATTTAAACGATTTCAGCAATTAAAATGCTTGAAAATACTTATTTTAGCAAAACAGCACGTTTTGAGCTTTTAATCCGTTTTTAACGCGTAAAACAGCATAAAACGACGAAATTTTTATTATTCGTTTTTTTATTAATATTGCTTCTATTTGAACGATTTCAACGATCTAAATGCTTGAGAATGCTTATTTTAGCAAAACAGCACGTTTTGAGCTTTAATCTGCGTTTTAACGCGTAAAACAGCATAAAAACGACAGATTTTTTATTATTCGTTTTATTAAAATTGCGTCGGTTGAACGATTTCAGCGATCTAAAATGCTTTAAAATACTTATTTTAGCACAACAGCACGTTTGAGCTTTAATCTGCGTTTTAACGCGTAAACCAACATAAAACGACGAATTTTTTATTGACCGTTTTTATTAATATTGCCTCTATTTGAACGATTTCAACGATCTAAAATGCTTGAAAATGCTTATTTTAGCAAAACAGCACGTTTTGAGCTTTAATCTGCGTTTTAACGCGTAAAACAGCATAAAACGACGAAATTTTTATTATTCGTTTTTTTATTAATGTGCGTCTATTTGAACGATTTAAAGCGATCTAAAATGCTTGAAAATGCTTGGTACGTAAAACAGCACGTTTTGAGCTTTTAATCTGCGTTTAACGCGTAAAACAACATAAAAACGACGAATTTTTTATTAATGCGTTTTTATTAATATTGCTTCTATTTGAACGATTTCAACGATCTAAAATGCTTGAAAATGCTTATTTTAGCAAAACAGCACGTTTTGAGCTTTATTCTGCGTTTTAACGCGTAAAACAGCATAAAACGACAGAAATTTTTGGTATTCGTTTTTTATTATTGCGTCTAATTGAACATTTCAACGATCTAAAATGCTTGAAAGTAACTTTATTTTAGCAAAACAGCGCGTTTTGATAATCAGCGTTTTAACGCGTAAAACAGCATAAAACGACAAAATTTTTTATTATTCGTTTTTATTAATATTACGTCTATTTGAACGATTTCAGCGATCTAAAATGCTTGAAAATGCTTATTTTAGCAAAACAGCACGTTTTGAGCTTTAATCTGCGTTTTAACGCGTAAAACACATAAAACTGATGAAATTTTATTATTGTTTTTATTTTTTTATTGCATCTATTTGAACGATTTCAACGATCTAAAATGCTTGAAAATGCTTATTTTAGCAAAACAGCACGTTTTGGCGTTAATCTGCGTTTTAACGCGTAAAACAACATAAAACGACAATTTTTATTATTCGTTTTTATTAATATTGCTTCTATTTGAACGATTTCAACGATCTAAATGCTTGAAATGCTTATTTTAGCAAAACAGCACGTTTTGAGCTTTTATTTGCGTTTTAACGCGTAAAACAACATAAAACGCGAAATTTTTATTATTCGTTTTTTATTAATATTGCGTCTATTTGAAGACGATTTCAACGATCTAAAATGCTTGAAAATGCTTATTTTACAAAACAGCACGTTTTGAGGTTTTAATCTGCGTTTTTAACGCGTAAAACAGCATAAAATGACGAATTTTTTATTATTCGTTTTTATTAATATTGCTTCTATTTAAACGATTTAGCGTTAATTGCTTTAAAAAGCTAAAAGCAAAAAAGCACGTTTTATTAATTCGTTTTTTAATTAAAAACATAAACAGATTAAATTGTTTTGAAAAAGCTTTATTTAAAACGATTTAAGTTTAAATTTTCTTAAAAACTTAAAAGCAAAACAGCGCGTTTTATTTTTTCGTTTTTTAAGCGTAAAAGCATTTAAAAGACAAATTTTAATTTTTATTTTGAAAAAGCCCTTTAGCTTTAATTTCTTTTAAAAGCTTAAAAGCAAAAAGACGTTTTTTAATTTTCGTTTTTTAAACGCTTAAAATTTAAGATTTTTAATTCGTTTTAAATTTTTTTTAAACGGTTTTAGATCTTTAAAAACTTGGTTTTAAGCGCAAAACAGTAGGGGAAATTTTATTTCGTTTTTAAATAAACCATAAAAAGAAATTTTATTTTGAATTTTATTTTGTAAAAGAAAGTTTTAACGACTAATCTTGGTTTTAAGCTTAAAAATAAAAAAAGACGTTTTATTAATCTCGTTTTAAAACCATAAAACGAATTTTTAAAATTCTTTTTAAAATTTTTTTCAAAACGATTTGGTTTAAATTTTCTTTTAAAACCTTAAAACAAAACAGCATTTTTTTATTTTCGTTTTAAGCGTAAAACATTTAACGCAAATTTTAAAATTCGTTTTATTTTAGCGCATTTGAAAGTTTAACATCTAAGCTTGAAAAGCTATTTAGCAAAAGGCGTTTTTTTAATTCGTTTTTAATAAACCATTAAAGAAAATTTTAATCGTTTTTATTAATATTGCTTCTAAAACGATTTAACGATTATAATGCTTAAAAGCATTTAAAAAACAGCAAATTTTTATTTTTTTTTTTAACGCGTAAAAAATTAAAAAGACAAAATTTTTTTTAAAAACTTTTTTAAAAGCGCTTTTGAGTTTAACGGTTAAAAGCTTAAAACATTTAAAAACAAATTTTATTAATTTGGTTTTTAATAACACTAAAAGCAAATTTAACGTTAAATATTGATCTTTTGAAAACAACACTTTTACTTTAATCTTGGGTTTTTGCAAAACAGCATAGATTTAATTTTCGTTTTTAATAAAAGCTTTAAAAGAATTTTTTTTAAACGTTTTATTAAAATGCTTTTTTAAAAAGATTTTAAGTTAAAATTTCTTTAAAAACTTTTTTAAAAAAAAAAAAACGGAATTTTAATTTTCGTTTTTAAGCGTAAGAACGATAAAAAGACAAATTTAAAATTGTTTTTATTTTTCAAACGATTTTAAGCTTAAATTTCTTTAAAATGTTAAGCAAAACGCGTTTTGGCTTTAAATTTCGTTTTAATAAACACATTAAACCAATTTATTTTAAGTTTTTTATTAAAGCCATTTGAACTTTAACGTAACCGAAAAAATTTAAACCAAAAAATTTTGTTTATCTTTTTAAACCCTTAATAAAAACATTTAAATTTTTTTTTTAAAGCTTATTTGAAAAAACCCCGTTTATTTAAATGCTTTTTTAGCAAAACAACAAAGGGAATTTTTATTCTTTTTTTTAACGCTTTAAAAAGATAAAACGACAAAATTTAAAATTTATTTTTACGCATTGGGATTTAACGTTTAAGCTTAAAATCTTTTTTAAAGCAAGAATTTTTGACAATCTGCTTTTAATTTTAAAAAAAAATTTTAAAAAGACGAAATTTTTTTTAAACTTTTTTAAAAATGCTTTATTTAACGTTTTAACGATCAAAATAGCGAAATGCTTATTTTAGCAAAACAGCACGTTTTGAGCTTTAATCGCGTTTTAACGCGTAAAACAGCATAAAACGACGAATTTATTATTCGTTTTATTAATATTGCTTCTATTTGAACGATTTCACGATCTAAAATGCCGAAAATCTTATTTTAGCAAAACAGACGTTTTTGAGCTTTAATCTGCGTTTTAACGCGTAAACAGCATAAAACGACGAAAATTTTATATTCGTTTTTATTATTTGCGTCTATTTGAACGATTTTAACGATCTAAATGCTTGAAATCTTATTTTAAGCAAAACAACGTTTTATTTTTAAACTGCGTTTTAACGCGAAACGCATAAAACGACGAATTTTTATTATTCGTTTTTTATTAATATTTCTATTTGAACGATTTCAACGATCTAAAATGCTTGAAAATGTTATTTTAGCAAACAGCACGTTTGACTTTTAAACTGCGTTTTAACGCGTAAAACAGCATAAAACGACAGAAATTTTATTATTCGTTTTTTTTTAATATTTCTTCTATTTGAACGATTTCAACGATCTAAAATGCTTGAAAATGCTTTTTTAGCCAAAAAAAGCACGTTTTGAGCTTTAAAACTGCGTTTTAACGCGTAAAACAGCATAAAAGCGTTTTTATTATTCGTTTTTATTAATTGCGTTTTTAACGATTTCACGAAAATTTTGAAAAGCTTATTTTAGCAAAACAACGTTTTGAGCTTTAATCTGCGTTTTAACGCGTAAACAGCATAAAAACGCGAATTTATTATTCGTTTTTATTAATATTGCGTCTATTTGACTTTCAACGTCTAAAATGCTGAAAATACATTTTGCAAAACAGCCCTTTGAGCTTTTAATCAGCGTTTTAACGGAAAACAACCCAAAACGACGAAATTTTATTATTCGTTTTTTTTTAATTTGCGTCTATTTGAACGATTTCAACGATCTAAAATACTTGAAAATCTTATTTTAGCAAAACAGCACGTTTTGAGCTTTAATCGCGTTTAACGCGTAAAACAGCTTATAAAAACGAAATTTTTTTTATTCGTTTTTATTAATATTGCTTCTATTTGAACGATTTCAACGATCAAAATGCTTGAAAATCTTATTTTAGCAAACGCTTTGAGCTTTAATCGTTTTTAAAGCGTAAAACAGCATAAAAAAGACGAATTTTTTATTATTCGATTTTTATTAATATTCTTCTATTTGAACGATTTCAACGATCTAAAATGTTAAAATTTTTTTTGCAAAACAGCACGTTTTGGCTTTAATCCGTTTTTAAAGCGTAAAACACATAAAACGACAATTTTTTTTTATTCGTTTTTTTTTTATTGCCCATTTAACGATTTCAACGATCTAAAAAGCTTGAAAATGCTTATTTTTGCAAAACAGCACGTTTTGAGCTTTAATCTGCGTTTTTTAAAGCGTAAATATAAAACGACAAATTTTATTTTTCGTTTTTTTATTAATTTGCGTCTATTTGAACGATTTCAACGATCAAAATGCTTGAAAATGCTTATTTTAGCAAAACAGCACGTTTGAGCTTTATTCTGCGTTTTAACGCGTAAAACAGCATAAAAACGACGAAATTTTTATTATTCGTTTTTATTTTATTGGGGTCTATTTGAACGATTTCAACGATCTAAAATGCTTGAAAATGCTTATTTAGCAAAACAGCAAAGTTTTTAGGGTTTAATCTGCGTTTTAACGCGTAAAACATTATAAAACGACGAAATTTTTATTATTCGTTTTTATTATATTATTGCTTCTATTTGAACGATTTCAACGATCTAAAAAAGCTTTTAAAATGCTTATTTTAGCAAAACAGCACGTTTTGAGCTTTTAATCTGCGTTTTTTAAAGCGTAAAACAGCATAAAACGACGAAATTTTTTTTTATTCGTTTTTATTAATATTGCGTCTTTTGAACGATTTCAACGATCTAAAAAGCTTGAAAATGCTTATTTTAGCAAAACAGCACGTTTTGAGCCAATCTGCGTTTTAACGCGTAAAACAGCATAAAAATGACGATTTTTTTTTTTATTCGTTTTTTATTAATATTGCTTCTATTTAAACGATTTCAACGATCTAAAATGCTTGAAAATGCTTATTTTAGCAAAACAGCACGTTTTTAGCTTAATCTGCGTTTTAACGCGTAAAACAGCATAAAACGACGAAATTTTTATTATTCGTTTTTTTTAATATTGCTTCTATTTGAACGATTTCAACGATCTAAAATGCTTGGGAATCTTATTTTAGCAAAACAGCACGTTTTGAGCTTTAATCTGCGTTTTAACGCGTAAAACAGCATAAAACGCGGAAATTTTTATTATTCGTTTTTATTAATATTGCGTCTATTTGAACGATTTCAACGATCTAAAATGCTTGAGAATGCTTATTTTAGCCAAACAGCACGTTTTGAGCTTTAATCGCGTTTTAACGCGTAAAACAACATAAAAACGACGAATTTTTATTTTTCGTTTTTATTAATATTGCCTCTATTTGAACGATTTCAACGATCTAAAATGCTTGAAAATGCTTATTTTAGCAAAAAAGCACGTTTTGAGCTTTTAATTTTGCGTTTTAACGCGTAAAACAGCATAAAACGACGAAATTTTTATTATTCGTTTTTTATTATATTGTTACTATTTGAACGATTTCAACGATCTAAAATGCTTGAAATGCTTTTTTAGCAAAACAGCACGTTTTGAGCTTTTTAAACAGCGTTTTAACGCGTAAAACACATAAAACGACAAATTTTTATTATTCGTTTTTATTAATATTGCGTCTATTTGAACGATTTCAACGATCTAAAATGCTTGAAAATGCTTTTTTAGCAAAACAGCACGTTTTTAGCTTTAATCTGCGTTTTAGCGTAAAACAGCATAAAAAAGACGAATTTTTATTATTCGTTTTTTTTTAATATTGCTTCTATTTGAACGATTTCAACGATCTAAAATGCTTGAAAATGCTTATTTAGCCAAAACAGCACGTTTTGAGGCTTTAATCGCGTTTAACGCGTAAAACAACATAAAACGACAAAATTTTTTTTTATTCGTTTTTTTTTAATATTCGTCTTTTGAACGATTTCAGCGATCTAAATGAAAATGCTTATTTTAGCAAAACAGCACGTTTTGAGCTTTAATCGCGTTTTAACCCTAAAACAGCATAAAAACGAAAATTTTTTATTCGTTTTTTATTTATTGCTCTATTTGAACGATTTCAAGCGATCTAAAATGCTTGAAAATGCTTATTTTAGCAAAACAGCACGTTTTGAGCTTAATCTGCGTTTTAACGCGTAAAACAGCATAAAACGACGATAAATTTTTCGTTTTTTTTAAAATTTTCTTCTATTTGAACGATTTCAACGATCTAAAATGCTTGAAAATGCTTATTTTAGCAAAACAGCACGTTTTGAGCTTTAATTTTGCGTTTTAACGCGTAAAACAGCATAAAACGACAAATTTTTTTTTATTCGTTTTTATTAATATTGCGTCTATTGAACGATTTCAGCGATCTAAAATGCTTGAAAATGCTTATTTTAGCAAAACAGCACGTTTTGAGCTTTAATCTGCGTTTTTTAAAGCGTAAAACAGCATAAAACGGAATTTTTATTATTCGTTTTTATTAATATTGCTTCTATTTAAAAGATTTCAACGATCTAAAATGCTGAAAATGCTTATTTTAGCAAAACAGCACGTTTTGAGCTTTAATCTGCGTTTTAACGCGTAAAACAGCATAAAAAAGACGAATTTTTTTTATTCGTTTTTTTTTATATTGCGTCTATTTGAACGATTTCAACGATCTAAAATGCTTGAAAATGCTTATTTTAGCAAAACAGGGACGTTTTGAGCTTTAATCTGCGTTTTAAGCGTAAAACAACATAAAAACGACGAAATTTTTTTTTATTCGTTTTTATTAATATTGCTCTATTTGAACGATTTCAACGATAAATGCTTGAAAATCTTTTTTTAGCAAAACAGCACGTTTTGAGCTTTAATTTTGCGTTTTAACGCGTAAAAACATAAAAAAAACGACCGAAATTTTTTATTATTTTCGTTTAGCTTTTATCTCTTTTAAGCGTAAAACAAAAACAAATTTTAAAACGAGAATTTTTTTAAATTTAAAATTCCGTTTTTTTTTTAATAAAAGTA
>NW_027045772.1:0-2500 GCF_025399875.1 Dalotia coriaria
CTGCGTTTTAACGCGTAAAACAGCATAAAACGACGAATTTTTTTTTATTCGTTTTTTTTTAATATTGGGTTTTATTTGAATGATTTTTAACGATCTAAAATGCTTGAAAAAACTTATTTTTGCAAAACAGCACGTTTTTAGCTTTAATCTGCGTTTTAACGCGTAAAACAGCAAAAAAAGGCGAAATTTTTTTTATTCGTTTTTTTTTAATATTGCGTCTATTTGAACGATTTCCCAAAGATCTTGCTTGAAAATGTTAATTTAACAAAACAGCACATTTGGCAATCTGCGTTTTTAAAGTAAAAAAAACATAAAAAAGACGAATTTTTTTTTATTCGTTTTTATTAATATTGCTTCTATTTTAACGATTTCATCGATCTAAAGTGCTTGAAAATGATTATTTTAAAAACAGCACGTTTTTTAGCTTTAATCTGCGTTTTAAGGCGTAAAACAGCATAAAACGACGAAATTTTTTTAATTCGTTTTTATTAATTTGCGTCTATTTGAACGATTTTAGCGATCAAAAAAATTTAATATGATTATTTTAGCAAAACAGCACGTTTTTAGCTTTAATCTGCGTTTTTCCCTAAAACCATAAAACGACGAATTTTTTTTTTCGTTTTTTTTTAATATTTTTTCTATTTTAACGATTTCAACGATCTAAAATGCTTGAAAAAGCTTATTTTAAACAAAAAAAGCACGTTTGAGCTTTTATCGGGGTTTTAACGCGTAAAACAGCATAAAACGACGAAATTTTTTTTTATTTGGTTTTATTAATATTGCGTCCCATTTGAAACGATTTCAACGATCTTCTTGAAAATGATTATTTTAGCAAAACAGCACGTTTTTAAGGGTTTAATCTCGTTTTAACGCGTAAAACAACATAAAAAAGACGAATTTTTTTATATTCGTTTTTTATTAAAATTGCTTCTATTTGAACGATTTCAACGATCTAAAATGCTTGAAAATGCTTATTTTTTAAACAAAACAGCCGTTTTGAACTTTAATCTGCGTTTTAACGCGTAAAAAAGCATAAAACGACGACATTTTTTTTATTCGTTTTTTTTAATATTGCGTCTTTTGAACGATTTCAACGATCTAAAATGCTGGAAAATGAAATTTTTTTTAGCAAAACATCACGTTTTTAGCTTTAATCTCATTTTTTAAAGCGTAAAACCCCGGGATAAAACGACGGGTTTTTTTTTTTTCGTTTTTTTAATTTTTGCTTCTATTTGAACGATTTCAACGATCTAAAAAGCTTGAAAATGCTTATTTTTTGCAAAAAAGCACGTTTTTAGCTTTAATCTGCGTTTTTAAAGCGTAAAAAAAGCATAAAAACGACGAAATTTTTTTTATTCGTTTTTTTTTAATATTGCGTCTATTTGAACGATTTCAACGATCCCAAAGTGCTTGAAAAATTATTTTGGGAAAACAGCACGTTTTTAGCTTTTTAAACTGCGTTTTTAACGCGTAAAACGCATAAAAACGACGAATTTTTTTTTATTCGTTTTTTTTTAATATTGCTTCTATTTGAACGATTTCCCAAAGATCTAAAATGCTTGAAAATGCTTATTTTTTGCAAAACAGCACGTTTTTAGGGTTTAATCCCGTTTTTAAAGCGTAAAAAAACATAAAAAAGACGAAATTTTTATTTTCGTTTTTATTAATATTGCGTCTATTTTAAAGATTTCAACGATCTAAAATTGCGAAAATGATTTTTTTAGCAAAACAGCACGTTTTTAGCTTTAAACCCGCGTTTTAACGCGTAAAAAAGCATAAAACGACGAAATTTTTTTTTTGTTTTTATTAATATTGTTTTTTTGAACGATTTCCCGCGATCTAAAATGCTTGAAAATGCTTATTTTAGCAAAACAGCACGTTTTGAGCTTTTTAAACTGCGTTTTTAACCCTAAAAAAGCATAAAAAAGGCAAAAAATTTTTATTATTCGTTTTTTATTAATATTGCGTCTATTTGAACGATTTCAACGATCTAAAAAGCTTGAAAATGATTATTTTTTGAAAAAAAGCACATTTGAGCAATCTGCGTTTTTAAAGCGTAAAACCTTTTAAAAAAGACGAAATTTTTTTTATTCGTTTTTTTTTTAATTTTGCTTCATTTGAACGATTTCAACGATCTAAAAATGCTTGAAAATGATTATTTTAAACAAAACCCTTTTTTGGGTTTTTTCGCGCCGGGGAAAAATTTTTTTTTCCCTTTTTTTTTTATTTTTTTTTGGGGGGGGGCCCAAAAATTTTTTTTTTGGGGGGAAAACTTTTTTTTGGGGGAAAAAAAAAGGTTTTTTTTTTTTTATTAATTTTTTTTTTTAAATTTTTTTAAAATTTTTTAAAAAAAAATTTTTTTTTAAAAAAAAAGCTTTTAACTTTTTTTTTAAAAGGAAAAAACCAAAAAAAAATTTTTTTTTTTTTTTTTTTTGGGTTTTTTAAAGTTTAAAAAATTAAAATGGGGAAAAGGGGGGTTTTTTTTTTTTCCCAAAAGCTA
>NW_027045772.1:5000-54565 GCF_025399875.1 Dalotia coriaria
AAACCTTTTTTTTTTTTTGGGGGAAATTTTTTTTCCCCCTTTTTTTTTAAATTTTTTTCCCCCCTTTTAACGAAAAATTTTTGGGGAAATTTGGGTTTTTTTTTTTTTTTTTTAAAAAAAAAAAAAAATTTTTTTTTTTTTTTTTTTTAATTTTTGTTTTTATTTGAACGTTTCATCGATCTTTTAAAGTGGGGAAAAAGATTATTTTAGCAAAAAAGCCGTTTTTAGTTTTTAAACTGCGTTTTGGGGTAAAAAACGGGATAAAAACGGCGAAATTTTTTATAATTCGTTTTATTAATATTGCGTCTATTTGAACGATTTCAGCGATCTAAAAAAGCTTGAATATGATTATTTTAGAAAACAGCAAGTTTTGAGCCAATCTGCGTTTTTAACGCGTAAAACAACATAAAAAAGACGAATTTTTTTTTATTGTTTTTATTAATATTTCCCTTTTATTTGAACGATTTCAACGATCTAAAATTGCTTGAAAATGCTTATTTTAGCAAAAAGCACGTTTTGAGTTTTTTTCGGCGTTTTAACGCGTAAAACAGCATAAAAACGGCAAAATTTTTTTTTATTTGGTTTTTTTTAATATTGCGTCTATTTGAAAAAGGGGTTTCAACGATCTAAAAAAAGCTTTAAAAAAGATTATTTTGCCAAAAAAAGGGAAGTTTTGAGTTTTTAAACGGCGTTTTAACGCGAAAACAGCATAAAACGACGGTTTTTTTTTTTTTGGTTTTTTTTAATATTGCGTCTTTTTGAAACCCATTTTTCCCCATCTAAAAAAGCTTGAAAATGATTATTTTGGGAAAACATCACGTTTTGAGCTTTAATCTGCATTTTAACGCGTAAAACAGCATAAAAAAGACGAAAATTTTTTTTTATTCGTTTTTTTTTAATATTGCTTCTATTTGAACGATTTCAACGATCTAAAATGCTTGAAAATGCTTATTTTAAAACAAAACGGCCCTTTTTAGCTTTAATCTGCGTTTTAACGCGTAAAACAGCTAAAAAGACGAAATTTTTATTTATTCGTTTTTTTTTAATATTGCGTCTATTTGAAACCGGGTTTCAACGGTCAAAATTGGGGAAAAAAAGATTATTTTAAAGAAACAGCACGTTTTTTAGCTTTTTAAACTGCGTTTCAACGCGAAAACAGCTAAAAAAGACGAATTTTTTTTTTCGTTTTTTTTTTAAATTTTTTTATTTTTAACATTTCAACACCCTTGCTTGAAAAAAGCTTATTTTAGCAAAAAAAGCACGTTTTTAGGGAAAACTCGTTTTTTAAAGCGTAAAACAGCATAAAAAAAAGAAGAAAATTTTTTTTAAGGGGGAAATTTTTTATTCGTTTTTTTAAAAATTGCGTCATTTGAACGATTTCAACGATCTAAAGTGCTTGTGATTTTTTTGCAAAACAGAGTTTTTAGTTTTTCGCGTTTAACGCGAAAAAAAACATAAAAAAGACGAATTTTTTTATTCGTTTTTTAATATTGCTTCATTTGAAAGGTAACGATCAAAATGCTTGAAAATGCTTATTTTAGCAAAACACACGTTTAGCTTTAATCTGCGTTTTAACGCGTAAAACAGCATAAAACGACGAAAATTTTTTTATTCGTTTTTTTTAATATTGGTCTTTTGAACGATTTCAACGATCTAAATGCTTGGAAAAATTATTTTAGCAAAACCGTTTTAGCTTTTTTAAACTGCGTTTAAGCGTAAAACACATAAAACGACGAATTTTTTTAAAATTTGTTTTTTTTTAAATTTCTTTTATTTGAACGATTTCAACGATCAAAATGCTTGAAAATGTTATTTTAGCAAAACAGCACGTTTTGAGCTTAATCTGCGTTTTAAGTGTAAAACAGCATAAAACGACGAAATTTTTATTATTCGTTTTTATTAATATTGCGTCTATTTGAACGATTTCAACGATTCAAAATTTTTGAATATGATTATTTTGCGCAAAAACAGCACGTTTGAGCTTTAATCTGCGTTTTAACGCGTAAACAGCATAAAAACGACGAATTTTTATTATCTGTTTTTATTAATATTTCTTCTGTTTGAACGATTTCAACGATCTAAAATGCTTGAAAATGCTTATTTTAGCAAAACAGCACGTTTTGAGTTTTAATCGGCGTTTTAACGCCTAAAACAGCATAAAACGACGAAATTTTATTATTTGGTTTGTATTATTGCGTCTATTTGAACGATTTCAACGATCTAAAATGCTTGAAAAATGATTATTTTGCGCAAAACAACACGTTTTGAGCTTTAATCTGCGTTTAACGCGTAAAACAAAAGCATAAAAAACGACGAATTTTTTATTATTCGTTTTTATTAATATTGCGTCTATTTGGAACGATTTCAACGATCTAAAATGCTTGAAAATGCTATTTTAGCAAAACAGCACGTTTTGAGTTTTAATCTGCAGTTTTTAACGCGTAAAACAGCATAAAAACGACGAATTTTTATTATTCGTTTTTATTAATATTGCTTCTATTTGAACGATTTCAACGATCTAAAATGCTTGAAAATGCTTATTTTAGCAAAACAGCACGTTTTGAGCTTTAATCTGCGTTTAACGCAAACAGCATAAAAACGACGAAATTCTTTATTATTCGTGTTTTATTAATATTGCGTCTATTTGAACGATTTCAACCATCTAAAAATGCTTCTGAAAAATGATTATTTTAGCAAAAACAGCACGTTTTGAGCTTTTAATCTGCGTTTCAACGCGTAAAACAGCATAAAAACGACGAATTTTTTATTATTCGTTTTTATTAATATTTCTTCTATTTGAACGATTTCAACGATCTAAAATGCGCTCAAAAATGCTTATTTTAGCAAAACAGCACGTTTTGAGCTTTAATCTGCGTTTTAACGCGTAAAAACAAATATAAAACGACGAAATTTTATTATTCTTTTTTATTAATATTGCGCCTATTTGAACGATTTCCAACGATCTAAAATGCTTGAAAATGATTATTTTAGCAAACAGCACGTTTTGAGCTTTTGTAATCTGCGTTTTAACGCGTAAAACAGCATAAAAACGAATAAAAATTTTTTATTATTCGTTTTTATTAATATTGCGTCTATTTGAACGATTTCAACGATCTAAAATGCTTGAATATGATTATTTTAGCAAACAGCACGTTTGATTGTTAATCTGCGTTTCTAATCGCGCGTAAAACAGCATAAAACGACGAATTTTTTATTATTCGTTTTTTATTAATATTTTCTATTTGAACGATTTCAACGATCTAAATGCTTGAAAATGCTTATTTTAGCAAAACAGCGCACGTTTTTGAGTTTTAATCTGCGTTTTAACGCGTAAAACGGCATAAAACGACGAAATTTTTTATTATTCGTTTTTATTAATATTGCGTCTATTTGAACGATTTCAACGATCTAAAAATGCTTGAAATGATTATTTTAGCAAAACAGCACGTTTTGAGTTTTAATCTGTGTTTTAACGCGTAAAACAGCATAAAACGACAAATTTTTATTCGTTTTTATTAATATTGCGTCTATTTGAACGATTTCAACAATCTAAAATGCTTGAAAATGCTTATTTTGGCAAAACAGCACGTTTTGAGCTTTAATCTGCGTTTTAACGCGTAAAACAACATAAAACGACGAAATTTTATTATTCCGTTTTTTATTAATATTGCGTCTATTTGAAATCGATTTAACGATCTAAAATGCTTGAAAATGATTATTTTAGCAAACAGCACGTTTTTGAGTTTTAATCTGCGTTTTAACGCGTAAAACAGCATAAAACGACGAATTTTTATTATTCGTTTTTATTAATATTGCTTCTATTTGAACGATTTCAACGATCTAAAATGCTTGAAATGCTTATTTTAGCAAAACAGCACGTTTGAGTTTTAATCTGCGTTTAACGCGTAAACAGCATAAAACGACGAAATTTTTATTATTCGTTTTATTAATATTGCGCATTTGAACGATTTCAACGATCTAAAAATGCTTGAAAATGATTATTTTAGCAAAACAGCACGTTTTGAGTTTTAATCTGCGTTTCTTAACGCGTAAAACAGCATAAAACGAATGAATTTTTATTATCCATTTTTTATTAATATTACGGTTTGAACGATTTCAACGATCTAAATGCTTGAAAATGCTTATTTTAGCAAAAACAGCACGTTTTGAGTTTTAATCTGCATTTAACGCGTAAAACAGCATAAAAACGAATGAAATTTTTATTAATTCGTTTTTTGCCATTGCGTATTTGAAATGATTTCAACGATCTAAAATGCTTGAAAAATGATATTTTAGCATAATGTTTTGAGCTTTTAATCTGCAATAACGGTAAACAGCATAAAAACGACGAATTTTTATTATTCGTTTTTAATAATATTGCTTCTTATTTGAACGATTTCAACGATCTAAAATGCTTGAAAATGCTTATTTTAGCAAACAGCACGTTTGAGCTTTAATCTGCGTTTTAACGCGTAAAACAGCATAAAAACGACGAAATCTCTTTTATTATTCGCTTTTATTAATATTGCTTCTATTTGAACCATTTCAACGATCTAAAATGCTTGAAAATGCTTATTTTAGCAAAACAGCACATTTTTGAGTTTAATCTGCGTTTTAACGCGTAAAATAAAGTATAAAACGACGAAATTTTTATTATTCGTTTTTATTAATATTGCGTCTATTTGAACGATTTCAACGATCTGAAATGCTTGAAGTGATTATTATTTTAGCAAACAGCACGTTTTGAGCTTTAATCTGCGTTTTAACGCGTAAAACAGCATAAAAAGACGAATTTTATTATTCGTTTTTATTAATATTGCATCTATTTGAACGATTTCAACGATCTAAAATGCTTGGAAAATGATTATTTTAGCAAAACAGCTCTGTTTTGAGCTTTAATCTGCGCGTTTTAACGCGTAAACAACATAAAACGACGAATTTTTTATTATTCGTTTTTACACATTGCGTCTATTTGAACGATTTCAACGATCTAAAATGCTTGAAAATGCTTATTTCAGCAAAACAGCACATTTTGAGCTTTAATCTGCGTTTAACGCGTAAAATAGCATAAAAACGACGAAATTTTTAGACATATTCGTTTTTATTAATATTGCGTCTATTTGGAACGAGATTGTGATCTGAAATGCTTGAATATGATTATTTTAGTAAAATGTTAATGTTTTGAGTTTTAATCTGCGTTTTAACGCGTAAACAGCATAAAACGACGAATTTTTTTATTATTCGTTTTACAATACGTCAACAAACCGATTTCAACGATCTAAAATGCTTGAAAATGCCATTTTAGCAAAAACAGCACATTTTGAGCTTTAATCTGCGTTTTAACGCGCGTAAAATAGCGCATAAAAAACGAGGAAATTCTTGGCATTCGTTTACATTATTGCGTCTACTGAACGATTTCCAAATGGATCTGAAATGCTTGAATATGATTATTTTAGCAAAACAGCACGTTTTGAGCTTTAATCTGCGTTTTAACGCGTAAAACAGCATAAAAACGACGAAATTTTTATTATTCGTTTTTATTTATATTGCGTCTATTTGAACGACGAAACGATCTAAAATGCTTGAAAATGATTATTTTATAAAAACAGCTCGTTTTAGCTTTAATCTGCGTTTTAACGCGTAAAACAGCATAAAAACGACGAATTTTTATTATTCGTTTTTATTAATATTGCGTCTATTTGAACGATTTCAACGACCGTACGCTTGAAAATGCTTATTTTAGCAAAACAGTTAATGTTTTGAGTTTTAATCTGCGTTTCACCCGCGTAAAACAGCATAAAACGACAAAATTTTGCCATTCGCTTTTGCCAATATTGCGTCTATTTGAACGATTTCAACGATCTAAAATGCTTGAAAATGATTATTTTAGCAAAACAGCACGTTTTGAGCTTTAATCTGCGTTTTAACGCGTAAAACAGCATAAAAACGACGAATTTTTATTATTCGTTTTTATTATTGTTTATTTGAATGATTTCAACGATCTAAAATGCTTGAAAATGCTATTTTAGCAAAACAGTACGTTTTGGGCTTTAGTCTGCGTTTTAACGCGTAAACAGCATAAAAAAACGACGAAATTTTTATTATTCGTTTTTATTACTATTGCGTCTATTTGAACGATTTCAACGATCTAAAAAATGCTTGAAATTATTTTAGCAAAACAGCACGTTTTGAGTTTTAATCTGCGTTTTAACGCGTAAAACAGCATAAAACGACGAATGTTTTATTATTCGTTTTTATTAATATTGCTTCTATTGAACGATTTCGCGATCTAAAATGCGCTTGAAAATGCTTTATTTTAGCAAAACAGCACGTTTTGAGCTTTAATCTGCGTTTTAACGCGTAAAACAGCATAAAAACGACGAAATTTTATTATTCGTTTTATTGCGTCTATTTGAACGATTTCAACGATCTAAAAATGCTTGAAAATGATTTTTCATTTCGCAAAACAGCACGTTTTGAGCTTTTTAATCTGCGTTTAACGCGTAAAACAGCATAAAAAACGACGAATTTTTTATTATTCGTTTTGACGATAACGTCTTTAAAAATCGTTTCAGTCGGGGTGACATGTTCAGAAACTGTATTCACGAGGCCTCCGAGGCCGATTGTAGCGTTCTCCTCGTTATAACGAGAGAGACGGACCGATCTTGCCTCTTATCTCGAGCGCTGCCAGTCATTCCGCGAAACTTGTGACTTGTGGATTCCGACACGAGCGGAGGCAGACAGCGTTCGAGTGGTTTACCGATCTTCCGTCTCTCTCACTTCAGCGGCATACAAAACGAATGGAGATTTTCTTCTCGTGCGGTTGTTTTCGCTGAATGCTTCAACAGTAAAACAAAATGTGTAGCGTGCTAGCGTTGCTAAATACCTCGCAAACAAACAAAACTTATATCACCAATAAGACGTTACTGGCAAAACATCTCGATCGTAAACCTACTTTACAAACAAATCCATTTTTATTAATATTGCTTCTATTTGAAGGATTTCAACGATCTAAAATGCTTGAAAATGCTTATTTTAGCAAAAAACATCACGTTTTGAGTTTTAATCTGCGTTTTAACGCGTAAACAGCATAAAACGACGAAATTTTTATTATTCGTTTTATTAATATTGCGTCTATTCTGAACGATCTCAACGATCTTAAAATGCTGAAAATGATTATTTTAGCAAAACAGCACGTTTTGAGTTTAATCTGCGTTTTAACGCAAACAGCACATAAAACGACGAAATTTTATTATTCGTTTTATTAATATTGCGTCTATTTGAACATTTCAACGATCTAAAATGCTTGAATATGATTATTTTATAAAACAGCACGTTTTGAGTTTCTTTAATCTGCGTTTTAAGCGTAAAAACAGCATAAAACGACGAATTTTTTATTATTCGTTTTTATTAATATTTCTTCTCTATTTGAACGATTTCAACGATCTAAAATGCTTGAAATGCTTATTTTAGCAAAACAGCACGTTTTGAGTTTTAATCTGCGTTTTAACGGCGTAAAACAGCATAAAAACGACGAAATTTTTATTATTCGTTTTATTAATATTGCGTCTATTTGAACGATTTCAACGATCTAAAAATGCTTGAAAAATGATTATTTTAGCAAACAGCACGTTTTGAGCTTTAATCTGCGTTTTAACGCGTAAACAGCATAAAAACGACAAATTTTTATTATTCATTTTATTAATATTGCGTCTATTTGAACGATTTCAACGATCTAAAAATGCTTGAAAATGCTTATTTTGAAGAAACAGCGTTTTGAGCTTTAATCTGCGTTTTAACGCGTAAAACAAGCATAAAACGACGAAATTTTATTATCTGTTTTATTATTATGTCTATTTGAACGATTTCACCGATCTAAAATGCTTGAAAATGATTATTTTAGCAAAACAGCACGTTTTGAGCTTTTAATCTGCGTTTTAACGCGTAAAACAGCATAAAAAAACGACGAATTTTTTATTATTCGTTTTTGCCAATATTGCTTCATTTGGAACGATTTCAACGATCTAAAATGCTTGAAAATGCTTATTTTAGCAAAACAGTACGTTTTGGCTTTAGTCTGCGTTTTAACGCGTAAAACAGCATAAAACGACGAAATTTTTATTATTCGTTTTTATTAATATTGCGTCTATTTGAACGATTTCAACGATCTAAAATGCTTGAAAATGATTATTTAGCAAAACAGCACGCGTTTTGAGCTTTAATCTGCGTTTTAACGCGTAAAACAGCATAAAAACGACGAATTTTTTATTATTCGTTTTTTATTAATATTGCTTCTATTTGAAACGATTTCAACGATCTAAAATGTTTGAAAATGCTTAATGGAAGCAAAACAGCACGTTTTGAGCTTTAATCTGCGTTTTAACGCGTAAAACAGCATAAAAACGACGAAATTTTTATTATTCGTTTTTATTAATATTGCGTCTATTTGAACGATTTCAACGATCTAAAATGCTTGAAAATGATTATTTTAGCAAAACAGCACGTTTTGAGTTTTAATCTGCGTTTTAACGCGTAAAACAGCATAAACGACGAATTTTTTATTATTCGTTTTGACGATAACGTCTTTAAAATCGTTTTAGTCGGGTGACATGTTCAGAAACTGTGTCACGAGGCCTCTCGAGGCCGATTGTATATACCCCTCGTTATAACGAGAGAGACGGACGATCTTGCCTCTTATCTCGAGCGCCGCCAGTCATTCCGCGTGAAACTTAGACTTGTGGATTCCGACACGAGCGGAGGCAGGTATAAAGCGTTCGAGTGAGTTGACCGATCTTCCGTCTCTCTCACTCTAGCGGCATACAAAACGAATGGAGATTTTCGTGCGGTTAAGTTTTCGTTGAATGTTTAACAGTAAAACAAAATGTGAAGTGCGCGAAGTGTTACAACAATTGCAACAAAACAAAACTTATATCACCAATAAGACGTTACTGGCAAACATCTCGATCGTAAAACCTACTTTTACAAACAACCATTTTTATTAATATTGCTTCTATTTGAAGGATTTCAACGATCTAAAATGCTTTTGAAAATGCTTATTTTAGCAAAACATCACGTTTTTGAGCTTTAATCTGCGTTTTAACGCGTAAAACGCCATAAAAATCCACGAAATTTTATTATTCGTTTTTTATTGCGTCTATTTGAACGATCTCAACGATCTAAAATGCTTGAAAATGATTATTTTAGCAAAACAGCACGTTTTGAGCTTTAATCTGCGTTTTAACGCGTAAAACAGCATAAAAACGACGAAATTTTTATTATTCGTTTTTTTTTAATATTGCGTCTATTTGAACGATTTCAACGATCTAAAATGCTTGAATATGATTATTTTAGCAAAACAGCACGTTTTGAGCTTTAATCTGCGTTTTTTAACGCGTAAAACAGCATAAAAACGACGAATTTTTATTATTCGTTTTTATTAATATTTCTTCTATTTGAACGATTTCAACGATCTAAAATGCTTGAAAATGCTTATTTTAGCAAAACAGCACGTTTTTAGCTTTAATCTGCGTTTTAACGCGTAAAACAGCATAAAAAAGACGAAATTTTTATTATTCGTTTTTATTAATATTGCGTCTATTTGAACGATTTCAACGATCTAAAATGCTTGAAAATGATTATTTTAGCAAAAACAGCACGTTTTGAGCTTTAATCTGCGTTTTAACGCGTAAAACAGCATAAAACGACAAATTTTTATTATTCGTTTTTATTAATATTGCGTCTATTTGAACGATTTCAACGATCTAAAATGCTTGAAAATGCTTATTTTAGCAAAACAGCACGTTTTGAGCTTTTAATCTGCGTTTTAACGCGTAAAACAGCATAAAAACGACGAAATTTTATTATTCGTTTTTATTAATATTGCGTCTATTTGAACGATTTCAACGATCTAAAATGCTTGAAAATGATTATTTTAGCAAACAGCACGTTTTGAGCTTTTAATCTGCGTTTTAACGCGTAAAACAGCATAAAACGACGAATTTTTATTATTCGTTTTTAATAATATTGCTTCTATTTGAACGATTTCAACGATCTAAAATGCTTGAAAATACTTATTTTAGCAAAACAGCACGTTTTGAGCTTTAATCTGCGTTTTAACGCGTAAAACAGCATAAAACCGACGAAATTTTTATTATTCGTTTTTATTAATATTGCGTCTATTTGAACGATTTCAACGATCTAAAAAAGCTTGAAAATGATTATTTAGCAAAACAGCACGTTTTGAGCTTTAATCTGCGTTTTAACGCGTAAAACAGCATAAAACGACGAATTTTTATTATTCGTTTTAATAATATTGCTTCTATTTGAACGATTTCAACGATCTAAAATGCTTGAAAATACTTATTTTAGCAAAACAGCACGTTTTGAGCTTTAATCTGCGTTTTAACGCGTAAAACAGCATAAAACCGACGAAATTTTTATTATTCGTTTTTATTAATATTGCGTCTATTTGAACGATTTCAACGATCTAAAATGCTTGAAAATGATTATTTTAGCAAAACAGCACGTTTTGAGCTTTAATCTGCGTTTTTAAAGCGTAAAACAACATAAAACGACGAATTTTTTTTTATTCGTTTTTATTAATATTCGTCTATTTGAACGATTTCAACGATCTAAAAACTTGAAAATCTTTTTAGCCAAACAGCCCTTTTTAGTTTAATCTGCGTTTTAACGCGTAAAACAGCATAAAACGACAATTTTTTTTTATTCTTTTTTAAAATTGCGTCTATTTAACGATTTAACGATCTAAAAACGAAAATGATTATTTTAGCAAAACAGCCGTTTTGAGTTTAATCTGCGTTTTAACGCGTAAAACAGCATAAAAACGACAAAAATTTTTTTTATTCGTTTTTATTAATATTGCGTCTATTTGAACGTTTCAACATCTAAAATGCGAAAATCTTATTTTAGAAAAAAGCCCTTTTGAGTTTAACGCGTTTTTAAAGCGTAAAAACACATAAAACGACGAAATTTTATTTTTCGTTTTATTAATAGCGCTTTTGAACGATTTCAACGATCAAAAAAAGCGAAAATGATTATTTTAGCAAAACAGCCGTTTTGGTTTTTCTGCGGTTTTCGCGTAAAACAGCATAAAACGACAATTTTTTTTTTCGAAAAATTTTTTTTCTTTTGAACGATTTCCCCCGATCTTCTTGAAAATCTTATTTTAGCAAAACAGCCGTTTTGGTTTTAATCTGCGTTTTTGCGAAAAAAACATAAAACCCACGAAATTTTTTTTATTCGTTTTTTTAATTTGCGTCTTTTGAACGATTTCCGATCTAAAAAGCTTGAAAATGATTATTTTAGCAAAACGCACGTTTTGAGTTTAATCTGCGTTTTTTAAAGCGTAAAACACATAAAAAAGACGAATTTTTTTATTCGTTTTAAATTTTTTTTTAACGATTTCCCAAAGATCTAAAAAGCGAAAAAAACTTATTTTTCAAAAAGCACGTTTTGAGTTTTTAAACTCGTTTTAACCCTAAAAAGGAAAAACCCACGAAAATTTTTTTATTCGTTTTTTTAAAATTTCGCTTTTGAACGATTTCAAGATCTAAAATGCTTGAAAATGATTATTTTTGCAAAAAAGCACGTTTTTAAATCTGCGTTTTTTAAAGGAAAAACAAAAAAAGACAATTTTTTTTTTTTTCGTTTTTTTTTTAATTGCTTCTTTTGAACGATTTCAACGATCAAAATGCTTGAAAATCATTTTAGCAAAACAGCCCCTTTTTAGCT
The DNA here is from genome assembly GCF_025399875.1 of Dalotia coriaria. NCBI lineage: Eukaryota > Metazoa > Arthropoda > Insecta > Coleoptera > Staphylinidae > Dalotia > Dalotia coriaria. Next base: position 16,752 of record NW_027045772.1, read on the forward strand.
TTTAATCTGCGTTTTAACGCGTAAAACAGCAAAAACGACGAAAATTTTTTTTCGTTTTTTTTTAATATTCGTTTTTTGAACATTTCAACGATCAAAATGCTTGAAAATGATTATTTTAGCAAAACAGCCGTTTTGGGTTTAATCTCGTTTTTCGCGTAAAACAAAATAAAACGACTTTTTTTTATTCGTTTTTATTAATATTTTTTAACGGTTTCAAACGATCTAAAATGCGAAAAATTATTTTAGCAAAACAGCCGTTTTGAGCTTTAATCTGCGTTTTTAAAGCGTAAAACACATAAAAAGAAGAAAATTTTTATTATTGTTTTTTTTTTAATTTGCTTATTTGAACGATTTCAACGATCAAAATGCTTGAAAAGATTATTTTAAAAAAAAAACAGCTCGTTTTGAGCTTTTTCCCCTTTTAACGCGTAAAACAAAAAAACGACGAATTTTTTTTTATTCGTTTTTTTTAATATTGCGTCTATTTGAACGATTTCAACGATCTAAAAATTGAAAATGTTATTTTGGCCAAAAAAGCCCTTTTGAGTTTAATCGCGTTTTTAAAGCGTAAAACACATAAAACGCAAAATTTTATTATTGTTTTTTTATTTTTGCTCTATTTGAAAACGATTTCCGATCTAAATGCTTGAAAATGATTATTTAGAAAAAAGCTGTTTTTAGCTTTAATCTCGTTTTTAAAGCGTAAAACAACATAAAACGGAAATTTTTTATTCGTTTTTTATTTTTTTTTTGGGGAAAGATTTAACATCTAAAAAGTTAAAAAAGCTTATTTTGAAAAAGACTTTTTAGCTTTAATCTGCGTTTTTAACGTAAAAACAAAAACGACGAAATTTTTATTATTCGTTTTTATTAATTTGCGTCTAGAACATTTCACAATCTAAATGTTGAAATGATTATTTTTTGCAAAAAAGCCGGAGGTTTAATCTGCGTTTTTAAAGCGTAAAACAGCATAAAACGCAAATTTTTATTCGTTTTTTTTAATATTGCTCTTTTTTAAAGATTTAAAAAGATCAAAATGCTTGAAAATGTTATTTTAAAAACAGCCTTTTTTAGTTTTAACGCTTTAACGCGTAAAAAATAAAAAAGACGAAATTTTTTTTATTCGTTTTTTTTAATTTGCTCTTTTTGAACGATTTCAACAATCTGAAATGCTTGAATATGATTATTTTAGCAAAACAGCCGTTTTGAGTTTAATCTGCGTTTTGCGTAAAACACATGACGAAATTTTTTTTATTCGTTTTATTAATTTGCGTCTATTTGAACGATTTAAACGATCAAAATGCGAAAATGATTATTTTTGCAAACAGCACGTTTTGGAATCTGCGTTTTAACGCGTAAAACACTAAAAACGACGAAATTTTTTATTCGTTTTTATTAATATTGCGTCTATTTGAACGTTTCAACGATCAAAATGCTTGAAAGTTTTTTAGCAAAACAGCACGTTTGAGCTTTAATCTGCGTTTTAACGCGTAAACAGCATAAAAAAGACGAATTTTTTATTATTCGTTTTTTTTTTAACATTTTTTATTTGAACATTTCAACGATCTAAATGCTTGAAAATGTTATTTTAGCAAAACAGCACGTTTTTAGCTTTAATCTGCGTTTTAACGCGTAAAACAGCATAAAACGACGAAATTTTTTATTCGTTTTTATTAATATTTCTTCTATTTGAACGATTTCAACGATCTAAAATGCTTGAAAATGCTTATTTTAGCTAAAACAGCACGTTTTGAGCTTTAATCTGCGTTTTAACGCGTAAAACAGCATAAAACGAGCGAAATTTTATTATTCGTTTTTATTAATATTGCGTCTATTTGAACGATTTCAACGATCTAAAATGCTTGAAAATTTTTATTTTAGCAAAACAGCACGTTTTGAGCTTTAATCTGCGTTTTAACGCGTAAAACAGCATAAAACGACGAATTTTTATTATTCGTTTTTTTATTAATATTGCGTCTATTTGAACGATTTCAACGATCTAAACTGCTTGAAATGCATATTTTAGCAAAACAGCACGTTTTGAGCTTTAATCTGCGTTTTAACGCGTAAAACAGCATAAAAGGACGAAATTTTATTATTCGTTTTTATTAATATTGCGTCTATTTGAACGATCTCAACGATCTAAAATGCTTGAAAATGATTATTTTAGCAAAACAGCAACGTTTTGAGCTTTAATCTGCGTTTTAACGCGTAAAACAGCATAAAACGACAAATTTTTGTTATTCGTTTTTATTAATATTGCGTCTATTTGAACGATTTCAGCGATCTAAAATGCTTGAATATGATTATTTTAGCAAAACAGCACGTTTTGAGCTTTAATCTGCGTTTTAACGCGTAAAACAGCATAAAAACGACGAATTTTTTATTATTCGTTTTTATTAATATTTCTTCTATTTGAACGATTTCAACGATCTAAAATGCTTGAAAATGCTTATTTTAGCAAAACAGCACGTTTGAGCTTTAATCTGCGTTTTAACGCGTAAAACAGCATAAAACGACGAAATTTTTATTATTCGTTTTTATTAATATTGCGTCTATTTGAACGATTTCAACGATCTAAAGTGCGAAAATGATTATTTTAGCAAAACAGCACGTTTTGAGCTTTAATCTGCGTTTTAACGCGTAAAACAGCAAAAACGACAATTTTTTTTTATTCGTTTTTTAAAAAATTGGGGGTCTATTTGAACGATTTCAACGATCTAAATGCGAAAAGCTATTTTAGCAAAAAAAGCACGTTTTGGCTTTAATCGCGTTTTAACGCGTAAAAAAGCATAAAACGGAAATTTTTTTTTTTTGTTTTTTAAAAAATTGCTCTATTTGAACGATTTCAACGATCTAAAATGCTTGAAAATATTTTAAAAACACGTTTTGAGCTTTAATCTGCGTTTTTAAAGCGAAAACGCATAAAAAAGACGAAATTTTTTTTATTCGTTTTATTAATTTCGTCTATTTGAACGATTTCAACGATCAAAATGCGAAAATGATTATTTTAGCAAAAAAGCCGTTTTGAGCTTTAATCCGTTTTAACGCGTAAAACGCAAAAACGGCGTTTTTTTTTGTTTTTTTTGGCCCCTTTTGGTTTAACCAAAAACGGTTTTTTTTGCAAAACAGCACGTTTTGAGCTTTAATCTGCGTTTTAACGCGTAAAACAGCATAAAAACAGCGAATTTTTTATTATTCGTTTTTATTAATAATGCGTCTATTTGAACGATTTCAACGATCTAAAATGCTTGAAAATGATTATTTTAGCAAAACAATCGTTTTTGAGCCAATCTGCGTTTAACGCGTAAACAGCATAAAACGACGAAATTTTTGTTATTCGTTTTTTATTAATATTGCATCTATTTGAACGATTTCAACGATCTCAATGCTTGAAATTGATTATTTATGAAACGGCTCGTTTTGAAGGCTTTAATCTACGTTTAACGCGTAAAACAGCATAAAACGACAGCGAATTTTTTATTATTCGTTTTTATTAATATTGCGTCTATTTGAACGATTTCAACGATCTAAAATGCTTGAAAATGCTTTATTTTAGCCAAACAGCGTTTTGAGCTTTAATCTGCGTTTTAACGCGTAAAACAGCATAAAAACGACAGAGATTTTTTATTATTCGTTTTTTATTAATATTGCGTCTGTTGAACGGTGCAACGATCTAAAGTGCTTGAAAATGATTATTTCAACGTAAAACAGCATGTTTTGAGCTTTAATCTGCGTTTTAACGCGTAAACAGCATAAAACGACGAATTTTTATTATTCGTTTTTATTAATGTACTTCTATTTGAACGGTTCAACGATCACAAAATGCTTGAAAATGCTTATTTGCAGCAAAACAGCATTTTGAGCTTTAATCTGCGTTTTAACGCGTAAAATAGCATAAAACGACGAAATTTTTTATTATTCGTTTTTATTAATGTGCGTCTATTTGAACGTTCAACAATCACAAATGGCGAATATGATTATTTAGCAGCAAAACAGCACGTTTGAGCTTTAATCATAACGTTTTAACGCGTAAAACAGCATACAAAACGGCGAAATTTTTATTATTCGTTTTTATTAATATTGCGTCTGTTGAACGATTTAAACGATCTAAAATTAGCGAAAGTAATTATTGGTACCCCAGCAAAACAGCTCGTTTTGAGCTTTAATCTGCGTTTAACGCGTAAAATGGCATAAAACGACGAAATTTTTATTATTCGTTTTTATTATGTACGCGTCTATTTTGAACGAATTTAAACGAAATCTGAAATCTTGAATATACCGCCAGTTATTTTAGCAAAACAGCACGTTTTGAAGCTTTGAAATCTGCGTTTTAACGCGTAAAACAGCATAAAACGACGAAATTTTTTATTATTCATTTTTGTTAATATTGCGTCTATTTTAGACGATTTAAACGATCTAAGGCGAAAATGATTATTTTAGCAAAACAGCTCGTTTTGAGCTTTAATCTGCGTTTTAACGCGTAAAGAGCAGCATAAAAACGACGGAATTTTTATTATTCGTTTTTTATTAATATTGCGTCTATTTGAACGTTTCAACAGTCTAAAATAGCGAAAATGCTTATTTTATGAAACAGCGTTTTTGAAAGGATTTAATCTGCGTTTAACGCGTAAAACAGCATAAAACGACGACATTTTATTATTCGTTTTATTAATATTGCGCGTCTTCTTTGAACGATTTCAACGATCAAATAGCGAAAATGATTATTTTAGCAAAACAGCGCGTTTTGGGCTTTTGTCTGCCGCGTTTGCGCGTAAAACAGCATAAAACGACAAATTTTTTGTTATTCGGGCATTATGTACGTCCTGTTTGAACGATTTCACCAGCGATCTGGTACTTTGAAAATGCTTATTTTAGCAAAGCAGCGCGTTTTTGGGCTTTTAAATCTGCGTTTGGCGGAGCAACATAAAACGACGAAATTTTGTTATTCGTTTTTGTTAATGTGCGCGTCTGTTGAACGATTTCGGCGATCTAAAATGCTTGAAAGTGATTATTTTTTTAGCAGCAAGAGCGGCACGTTTTGAGGAGCTTTAATCTGCGTTTAACGCGTAAAACAGCATAAACGACGAATTTTTTGGTATTCGTTTTTAATATTATTATCTATTTGAACGATTTCCAACGATCCTAAATCGCTTGAAAAATGCGCTTAATTTTACTTATAGTAGCACGGCGTTTTGAGGCTTTTAATCTGCGTTTTAACGTAGAGGAAGCAGCCGCTCAAATACGACGGGAATTTTATTATTCGTTTTACATTAATATGCGTCTGTACGAACAGCCAGTTTCCAAGCAGTCTAAAATGCTTGAAAATGATTATTTAGCAAAACAGCACGTTTTGAGCACAATCTGCGTTTTTAACGCGTAAAACAGCATAAAAACGACAATTTTTATTATTCGTTTTAATAATGTGCTTCTCTGGCCCCGAACGATTTCAACGATCTAAAATGCGCTTGAAAATGCCATTTTAGCAAAACAGCGTTTGAGCTTTTGAAATCTGCGATTTTAACGCGTAAAACCAGCATAAAACCGACGAGGTACAATATTCGTTTTTTATTAATATTGCGTCTATTTGAACGATTTCAACGATCTAAAATGCTTAGAAAATGATTATTTTAGCAAAACAGCACGTTTTGAGCTTTAATCTGCGTTTTAGCGCGTAAAGAGCAGCATAAAACGAGCGTTTTATTATTCGTTTTTATTAATATTTAGCCTTCCCAGACGATTTCAACGATCCTAAAATGGCGAAAATGCTTTATTTTTATGCGAAAACAGCACGTTTTGAGCTTTACAATCTGCGTTTAACGCGTAAAACAGCATACGCGGCAAGGAATTTTTATTATTCGTTTTTATTAATGTTGCGTGTATTTGAACGATTTCAACGATCTAAAATGCTTGAAAATGATTATTTTAGCAAAACGAAGCTCGATTTTGAGCTTTAATCTGCGATTTTAACGCGTAAAACAAAATAAAAACGACGAATTTTTATTATTCGTTTTTATTAATATTGCGTCCTATTTGAACGATTTCAACGATCGTACTTGAAAATGATTATTTTGGCAAAACGGCTCGTTTTGGAGCTTTAATCTGCGTTTAACGCGTAAAACAGCATAAAACGACAGAAATTTTATTATTCGTTTTTTTATTAGCGTACGCATCTATTTGAACGATTTTCAACGATCTAAAATGCTTGAAATTGATTATTTTATGTAAAACAGCTCGTTTGAGCTTTTAATCTACGTTTAACGCGTAAAACAACATAAAACGGCAAGATTTTTAGTATTCGTTTTGTTAATGTGCGTCTATTTAGCGGAACGATTTCAACGATCTAAAATGCTTAAAAAATGCTTATTTTGTAAAACAGCACGTTTTGAGCTTTAATCTGCGCGTTTAACGCGTAAACAGCATAAAACGACGAGAATTTTACATTATTCGTTTTTATTAATGTGCGTCTATTGAACGATTTCAGCAGTCTAAAGTGCTTGAAAGTGATTATTTCAGCAAAACAGCGCGGCAGGCTTTAATCTGCGTTTAACGCGTAAAGAACAGCATAAAACGACGAATTTTTATTCGTTTTATTAATATTGCTTCTATTTGAACGATTTCAACGATCTAAAATGCTTGAAAATGCTTATTTTATAAAACAGCACATTTGCAGACTTTTAATCTGCCGCGTTTTTAACGCGTAAAATATATAAAAACGACGAAATTTTATTATTCGTTTTATTAATGTAGCATCTATTTGAACGATTTCAACAATCTGGAAATGCTTGAATATATGATTATTTTAGCAAAACAGCGCGTTTTGAGCTTTAATCTGCGTTTTGGCAGTAAAACAGCATAAAAACGACGAAATTTTTGGTATTCGTTTTTTATTAATATTGCGTCTATTTGAAGACGATTTAAACGATCTAAAAAATGCTTGAAAATGATTATTTTAGCAAAACAGCTCGTTTTGAGCTTTAATCTGCGTTTTAACGCGTAAAATAACATAAAACGACGAAATTTTATTATTCGTTTTTATTAATGGCCAAAATCTATTTGAACGATTTCAACAGTCTGAAATGGCGGATATGATTGTTGCTTAAACAGCACGTTTTGAAGCACAATCTACGATTTTAACGCGTAAAACAGCAAAACGACGAAATTTTTTATTATTCGTTTTTACAATTAATAATTGCACAATCTATTTGAACAGTTAAACGATCACAAATGGCGAAAATGAGATTATTTTAGCAAAACGGCTCGTTTTTGGAAGGCTTTAATCTGCGTTTTAACGCGTAAAACAGCATAAAACGACGAATTTTTATTATTCGTTTTTATTAATATTGCGTCCTATTTGGAACGATTTCCAACGGTCTAAAATGCTTGAAAATGCTTGTACAGCAAAACAGCACGTTTGAGATTTAATCTGCGTTTTAACGCGTAAAACAGCATAAAACGACGACATTTTTTATTATTCATTTTTATTAATGTGCGTCTATTTGAACGATTTCAGCGATCGCAAATGCTTGAAAATGATTATTTTTTAGCAAAACAGCGCGTTTTGAGCTTTAATCTGTGTTTTAACGCGTAAAACGGCAAAACGACGAATTTTTGGTATTCGTTTGACGTGATAACGTCATACAAAATCGTTTTAGTCGGGTGACATGTTCAGAAACTGTCACGGGCTCTCGAGACCGGTGCGGGTATACCTCGTTACGCGCGAGAGACGGACGATCGCCTCTTATCTCGAGAGAGCGCTGCCAGTCTCGTGGAAACTGACGCAGAATCACACGAGCGGAGGCAGGCGCGAAAGCGTTCGGTAGTTGACCGTCTTCCGCCCTCTCCTCTAGCGGCGCCTGAAACGAATGGAGTGCACTCGTGCCGGTTAAGGACGTTGAATGTTTAACAGTAAAACAAAATGTGAAGTGCAAATTGAAGTGTTACAACAATTGCAACAAAACAAAACTTATATATCGCAATAAGACGTTATCAAGTAAACATCTCGATCGTAAACCTGCTTTACAAACAACCATTTTTTTATTAGCGTACAGCTTCTATTTGAACGATTTCCAGCGATCACAAAATGCTTGAAAATACTTATTTTTAGCAAAACGGCGCACGTTTTGAGCTTTAATCTGCACTAACGCGTAAAACAGCATAAAAAGGACGAAATTTTTATTATTCGTTTTATTAATGTGCACGTCTATTTAGACGATCTCAACGATCTAAAATAGCGAAAATGATTATTTAGCAAAGCAGCACGTTTTGGGCTTTAATCTGCGTTTTAACGCGTAAAACAACTAAAAACGACGAAATTTTTGTTATTCGTTTTTATTAATATTGCGTCTATTTGAACGTTTCAACGATCTAAAATGCTTGAGACGCGTTATTTTAGCAAAACATAGCACGTTTGAGCTTTTGAAAATCTGCGTTTTTAACGCGTAAACAGCATAAAACGACGAATTTACATTATTCGTTTTTTTATTAATGGCCTATTCTATTTGAACGATTTCAACTTGATCTAAATGCTTGAAAATGCTTATTTTGCCAGCAAAACAGCACGTTTTGAGCTTTAATCTGCGTTTTAACGCGTAAAACAGCATAAAACGACGAAATTTTTGACTATCCGTTTTTATTATCCCATTGCGTCTATTTGGCGAACGATTTCCGCGGCGATCTAAAAATGCACAAAGAAAAATGGTTAATTTTGCCGCCAAAACAGCGCGTTTTGAAGGCTTTAATCTGCGTTTTACTTGCGTAAAAAGCAACCTCAAGCAACCCAAGAAATTTTATTATTCGATTTTTATTTATATTGCGTCTATTTGAACGATTTCAACGATCCTAAAATGCTTGAAATGAATTTAACAGCAAGGCAGCACGTTTGAGGCTTTAATCTGCGTTTTTTAACGCGTAAAACATATAAAATCGGCAAAATTTTATTATTTGTTTTTTGTGTATTAGCTTCTGTTGAACGATTTCAACGATCTAAAATGCTTGAAAATGCTTATTTTAGCAAAACAGCACGTTTGAAGGCTTTAATCTGCGTTTAGCGCGCAAACAACATAAAACGACGAATTTTTGTATTCCTTTTTTATTAATATTGCTTCTATTTGAACGATTTCAGCGATCTAAAATGCTTGAAATGCTTATTTTGAAACAGCAGCACGTTTTTGAGCTTTAATCTGCGTTTAACGCGTAAAACAACTATAAAACGACGAAATTTTTGGTATTCGTTTTTTTATTAATGGCCGCGTCTATTTGAACGATTTCAACGATCTAAAGTGCTTGAAAATGATTATTTTAGCAAAACAGCACGTTTTGAGGCTTTAATCTGCACGTTTAACGTAAAACAGCATAAAACGACGAATTTTTGGTATTTGTTTTATTATTATTATTTCTTCTATTTGAACTTGATTTCAACGATCTAAAATACTTGAAATGCTTATTTTTATAAAACAGCACGTTTGAGCTTTAATCTGCGTTTTTAACGCGTAAAACAACATAAAACGACGAAATTTTTTATTATTCGTTTTTATTAATGTGCGTCTATTTGAACGATTTCAACGATCCTAAAATGGCAGAAAATTTTTATTTTAGCAAAACAGCGTTTGGGCTTTTAATCTACTGCGTTTAGCAGCGTAAAACCTTATCGCCTGACGAATTTTTATTATTCGTTTTTTTTTTATTAATATTGCTGCGTCTATTTGAAGACGATTTCAGCGATCTAAGCTGCTTGAAATGCATATTTTAGCAAAACAGCACGTTTGAGCTTTTAATCTGCGTTTTAACGCGTAAAACAGCATAAAGGACGAGGAAATTTTATTATTCGTTTTTTATTAATATTGCGTCTATTTGAACGATCCTCAACGATCTAAAATGCTTGAAAATGATTTATTTTAGCAAAACAGCACGTTTTGAGCTTTAATCTGCGTTTAACGCGTAAAACAGCATAAAACGGCAAGAATTTTGTTATTCGTTTTTATTAATATTGCGTCTGTTGAACAGTTTCGGAAATGCTTGAATATGATTATTTTGAAAAACAGCACGTTTTGAGCTTTAATCTTTTAACGCGTAAAACAGCATAAAAACGACGAATTTTTTATTATTCGTTTTTATTAATATTTCTTCTATTTGAACGAATTTCAAATGCCCGAAAATGCTTATTTTAGCAAAGCAATACGTTTTGAGCTTTAATCTGCGTTTAACGCGTAAAACAGCATAAAACGACGAAAATTTTATTATTCGTTTTTATTAATATTGCGTCTATTTGAACGATTTCAACGATCTAAAGTGCTTAGAAAATGATTATTTTAGCAAAACAGCACGTTTACCGGAAGGCTTTAATCTGCGTTTTTAACGTAAAACAGCATAAAGCAGGCAAAATTTTTTATTATTCGTTTTTATTAATATTTCTTCCTATTTGAACGATTTCAACGTCTAAAATGCTTGAAGAGTAACACATTTTGCCCAGCAAAACAGCACGTTTACGGAAGCTTTAATCTGCGTTTTAACGCGTAAAACAACTTATAAAACGACGAATTTTTTATTATTCGTTTTTATTAATATTTCTTCCATTTTGAACGATTTCAACGATCTCCGTGCTTGAAATGCTTATTTGTAGCACGTTTGAGCTTTAATCTACGTTTAACAGCGTAAAACAGCATAAAACGACAAGGAATTTTTGCAGTATTCGTTTTTATTAATATTTGCGTCTATTTGAGACGATTTCAGCGATCAAATGCTTGAAATTTTTATTTTAGCCAAAACAGCACGTTTGAGCTTTAATCTGCATTTAACGTAAACAACATAAAACAGCAGATTTTTATTATTCGTTTTTATTAATATTACCGCACGTCTATTTGAACGGTGCAACGATCTAAACTGTAGCGAAAATGCATATTTTAACCAAAACAGCACGTTTTGAGCTTTTAATCTGCGTTTTAACGCGTAAAACCTTATAAAACGGCAATTTTATTATTCATTTTTTATTAATATTGCACGTCTATTTGAACGATTTCAACGATCTAAAATGCTTGAAAATGCTTATTTAGCAACACGTTTGAGCTTTTAATCTGCGTTTAACGCGGCAAAACAGCCTCACGGCGACGGTACGTATTCGTTTTTATTAATGTGCGTCTGGTGAACGATTTCCAGCTTGATCACAAAATCTTGAAAATGATTATTTTAGCAAAACAGCGCGTTTGAGCTAATCTGCGTTTTAACGCGTAAAACGGCATAAACGACGAATTTACTGTTATTCGTTTTTATTAATATTGCTTCTATTTTGAACGATTTCCAACGAATGCGTCGCGAAAATGCTTATTTGCTTACAAACAGCCAGCGTTTTGAGCTTTTAATCTGCGTTTTAACGCGTAAAACAGCGCATAAAAACGACAGAATCTTTATTATTCGTTTTTATTAATATTGCGTCTATTTGAACGATTTCAACGATCAGGGTGGCAGAAAATGATTATTTTATAAAACAGCACGTTTTGAAGGCTTTAATCTGCGTTTTAACGCGAGAAGCAACATAAAACGACGAAATTTTTATTATTCGTTTTTATTAATATTGCGTCTATTTAGACGATTTCAACGATCTAAAAAATGCTTGAATAACCAGTTATTTTAGCAAAACAGCACGTTTGAGCTTTAATCTGCGTTTAACGCGTAAAACAGCACTTAAAACGACGAAATTTTATTATTCGTTTTTATTGAAATATCGCGTCTAATTTAGACGGTACAAAACGATCTAAAATGCTTGGATGTGATTATTTTATACGAAGCAAGCGCGTTTGAGGACTTTAATCTGCGTTTTAACGCGTAAAACGGCATAAAACGGCAGAATTTTTATTATTCGTTTTAATTAATATCCGCGATCCTTTAGACGATTTCACAGCGATCTAAGGAAGTAACTTAGATATATGAAGATTATTTAAGCAAACGAAGCACACGCTTTTAGGCTTTTAATCTGCGCACGTTTTTAAACACGTAAAACAGCATAAAACGACCTTTTTTATTCGTTTTATTAGTATTTCTTCATATTTGAAACCAGCGTATTTTGAGCTTTTAATCTGCGTTTTAACGCGCGTAAAACAGCAAAAACCACGAGGAATTTTTATTATTCGTTTTATTAATATTGCGTCTGTTGAACGATTTTCAGCGATCTACAAATGCTTGAAAATGATTATTTTAGCAAAGCAGCACGTTTTGAAGGCTTTAATCTGCGTTTTAACACGCGTAAAACAACATAAAACGACGAATTTTTTATTATTCGTTTTTTACTAATGTGCATCCCTAATTTGGAACGAATTTAACGATCAAAATGCGAATGCGCGGCGCAGCAAAACGGCGCGTTTTGAGCTTTAATCTGCGTTTTAACGCGTAAAACAGCATAAAACGACGAAATTTTTGAAGTATTCGTTTTTTATTAATGTGCGTCTATTTAGCAGACATTTCAACGATCTAAATCTTGAAAATGATTATTTTAATAAAGTGGCACGTTTTGAGCTTGTCTGCGTTTTAACGCGTAAAACATAAAACGACGAATTTTTTTATTATTCGTTTTATTAATATTGCTTCTATTGAACGTTCAGCGGTCTAAAATTAGCGAAAATGTATTTTTAGCAAAGGCAGCGTTTTTGAGCTTCCACGTCTGCGCGTTGTAATAAAACGGCGCAAAAGCGACAAATTTTTATTATTCGTTTTTATTAATATTGCGTCTGTTGAACGGTACCGGCGATCTAAAATGCGCCAGAAATGATTATTTTGAAAAACAGCACGTTTTGAGCTTTAATCTGCGTTTTAACGCGTAAAACAGCATACAAACGACGAATTTTTATTGTCGTTTTATTAATATTAGCCTATTGAACGATTTCCGCGATCTAAAATGCTTGAAAATGCTTATTTTGTAAAACAGCACGTTTTGAAGGAAACTTCAATCTGCGTTGCGCGTAAAGAGCAACATAAAACGACGAAAATTTTTAGTATTCGTTTTTATTAATATTGCGTCTATTGTTCGGTCGTGTGTTAGCAGCAAACAGCACGTTTGAAATTCAATCTGCGTTTTAACGCGTAAAACGGCAAAAACCACGGGGAATTTACCAGTACGTTTTTATTAGTATTGCGTCTATTTGAACGATTTCAGCGATCTAAAATGCTTGGAAATGATTATTTTGGCAAAACAGCGCGTTTTGGGCTTTTGTCTGCGTTTTAAGCGCGTAAAGGCAACATAAAACGACGAATTTTTTATTATTCGTTTTTACTAATATTGCGTCTATTTGAACGATTCAACGCGATCTGGAAATGGCGAAAATGCTTATTTTAGCAAAACAGCGCGTTTTGAGCTTTAATCTGCGTTTACCGCGTAAAACAGCATAAAACGACAATTTTTAGTATTCGTTTTTATTAATATTGCGTCTATTTACGGAACGGTGCTTGATCCTAAAATTAACAGAAATGATTATTTTAGCAAAACGGTACGTTTTGAACTTTTAATCTACGTTTTAACGCGTAAAGCAACAAAACGACGAATTTTTATTATTTCGTTTTTAATATTCATCTATTTGAGACGATTTCAGCGATCCTAGATGCTTGAAATACTTTATTTTAGCAAAACAGCACGTTTTTGAGCTTCAATCTGCGCACGTTTTAACGTAAAACAGCAGAAACGACAGAGGTACATTATTCGTTTTATTAATATTGCGTCTATTTGAACGATTTCAACGATCTAAAATGGCAGAAAATGATTATTTTAGCAAAACGGCACGTTTTGAGCTTTTAATCTGCGTTTTTTAACGAGTAAAACGAAGCGCATAAAAGCACACATTATTCGTTTTTATTAACATTGCTTCTATTTGAACGATTTCAACGTTCTAAAATGCTTGAAACACTTATTTTTAAGCTAAACAGCGTTTTGAGCTTTTAATCTGCGTTTTTAACGCGTAAAACAGCATAAAAACGACGAAATTTTTATTTATTCGTTTTATTAATATTTGCGTCTATTTTAACGATTTAACGATCGATAGCGAAAATGATTATTTTAGCAAAACAGCACACCGTTTTTGGAAGTTTTAATCTGCGTTTTTAACGCGTAAAACAGCATAAACGACGAATTTTTTATTATTCGTTTTTTTATTAATATTGTTGGTTTATATTTTGAACGATTTCAACGATCTAAAACAGCGAAAATGCTTATTTTAGCAAAACAGCACGTTTTGAGCTTTTAATCTGCGTTTTAACGCGTAAGACAGCAGCATAAAACGACGAAATTTTTATTATTTATTTTTTATTAATATTGCGTCTATTTGAACGATTTCAACGATCTAAAGTGGCGAAAATGATTATTTTAGCAGAAACATGGCACGTTTTGAGCTTTAATCTGCGTTTAACGCGTAAAACAACATAAAACGACGAAATTTTATTATTCGTTTTATTAATGTGCGTCTATTTGGTGATTTAACGATCTAAAATGGCAGATATGATTATTTTGAAAACAGGACGGCTTTGAAGGGCTTTTTAATCTGCGTTTTAACGCGTAAAACAGCATAAAAACGACGGGTACGTATTCGTTTTATTAATATTTCTTCTATTTGAACAATTTCAACGATCTAAAATGCTTGAAATGCTTATTTTAGCAAAACCAGCGTTTTGAGCTTTAATCTGCGTTTTAACGCGTAAAACAACATAAAAACGACAATTTTTTATTATTCGTTTTTATTAATGCACGTCTATTTGAACGATTTCAACGATCTAAAATGCTTGAAAATGATTATTTGGCTGGCAAAAACAGCACGTTTTGAAGGCTTTAATCTGCCTTTTAACGCGTAAAACAGCATATAAAACGACGAATTTTTATTATTCGTTTTATTAATATTGCGTCCTGTTGAACGATTTCAACGATCTAAAATGCTTGAAAATGATTATTTTAGCAAAACCAGCACGTTTTGAGCTTTGCACTCTGCGTTTAACGCGTAAAACAACATAAAACGACAAATTTTTTATTATTCGTTTTTACTAATATTTAACGTCTATTTGAACGATTTCAACGATCCAGAAATGCTTGAAAATGCTTATTTTATAGCACGTTGCCAGAGCTTTAATCTGCGTTTACCGCGTAAAACAGCATAAAACGACAAATTTTTCGTTTTATTAATATTGTCTATTTGAACGATTTCCGCGATCTAAAATGCTAAAAAGATTTATACAAAATTTTATTTCTCTATTTCGTTTAACGCTTAAAAACCAAAAGAATTTTTATAATTTTATTAAATTTCCTTTAACTGGATTTAACTAAAAGCTTAAAAGATTATTTTAAACCGTTTTAGCTTAAACGCATTTAACGCGTAAAAATAAACTACAAATTTTGATTACGTTTTAAATATTGCCTTTAACTTTAAAAGATTAAAATGTTAAATGCTTTTTTAGTAAACAGTTTTTGAATTTTCTGTTTTAACGCTAAACAGCTATAAACTAAAGATTTTTAAAATCGTTTTTAATTTCGTCTTTTGGAAAATACAACGACTAAATTTTTAAATTCTTTTTTATAAATAGCTTTTTGACTTTAATTGCGAAATTCGTTAAAATTTAAAAGACGAATTTTAATCGTTTTAAATTGCGTTAATAAGCGATAAAAGCGAAATTTTAAAATTATTCGTTTTTAAAGTATTTTAAATTTAATTGCGTTAAAAATAAAAAGCATAAAACGACGTTTTTTTAATCGCTTTTTAACGCGTAAAACAGAAAAACACGAATTTTTATTATTCTTTTATTAACTTGCTTTTTAAACGATTTTAACGATTAAATGCGTTTAAATTTAAAAACACATTTTGATTTTTATTTCGTTTTAATATAACGCTATTTAAAAGATTTTTAATTTGCTTAAATGATTTTTATTAAAAGCAGTTTAAGTTAATTGCTTTAATAAAGCATAAACACGATTTTACTTAATTCGTTTTTAAAAGTTTAGAAATTTTTACGATTAATATTTTGAAATCTTATTTTAACTTTAAGATCAAGTCTTGAATATTATTTTAAGCAAAGACTTTGAGCTTTAATCTGCGTTTTAACGCGTAAATTATAAAAGCAGTTTTTTTGATTCGTTTTTAATTAAATTTCTATTTAACGATTTACAAAAACGAGTTGAAGCTTTTTTAGCAAAACACGTTTTGATTGAATCGTTAACGCAAATATAAAACGCAATTTTTTATTATTGTTTTTATTTACGATTTAACGATTAAATGCTTGAAATGCTTATTTTGAAAAAGCAGTTTTGGCTTTTAATCTGCGTTTTAAGCGTAAAACAGCATAAAAACGACGAATTTTTATTATTCGTTTTTATTAATATTCGTCTATTTGAACGATTTCAACGATCTAAAATGCTTGAAAATGATTATTTTAGCAAAACAAAGTTTTGAGTTTTAATCTGCGTTTTAACGCAAAACAGCATAAAACGACAATTTTTATTATTCGTTTTTATTAATATTGGTTCTATTTTAACGATTTCAACGATTAAACGCTTGAAAATGCTTATTTTAGCAAAACAGCACGTTTTGAGTTTAATCTGCGTTTTAACGCGTAAGACAGCATAAAACGACGAAATTTTATTATTCTTTTTATTAATATTGCGTCTATTTGAACGATTTCAACGATCTAAAGTGCTTGAAAATGATTATTTTGCAAAACAGCACGTTTTGAGTTCAATCTGCGTTTTAACGCGTAAAACAGCATAAAACGACGAATTTTTATTTTTGTTTTTAAATAGCGTCTTTTTAATGATTTCAACGATCTAAAGTGCTTGAAAATGATTATTTTAGCAAACAGATGTTTTGATTTTAATCTGCGTTTTAACGCAAAACAGCATAAAAACGACGAAATTTTTATTATCGTTTTTATTAATATTGCGCTATTTGAACGGGTTTTAACGATCTAAAATGCTTGAATATGATTATTTTAAAAACAGCACGTTTTGAGTTTAACGCGTTTAACGCGTAAAAAGCATAAAAAAGACGAATTTTTATTATTCGTTTTTATTAATATTTTTCTATTTGAACGATTTCAAGATTAAAATGTTGAAAAAGCTTTTTTTAGCAAAACAGCACGTTTTAGCTTAAACTGCGTTTTAACGCGTAAAACAGCATAAAACGACGAAATTTTTATTATTCGTTTTTATTAATATTGCGCCTACTGAACGATTTCAACGATCTAAAATGCTGAAAATGATATTTTAGCAAAACAGCACGTTTTGAGTTTTAATCTGCGTTTTAACGCGTAAAACAGCATTAAAACGACGAATTTTTATTATTCGTTTTTATTAATATTGCGTATATTTGAACGATTTAACCCGATCTAAAATGCTTGAAAATGCTTATTTTAGCAAAACAGCACGTTTTGAGTTTTAATCTGCGTTTTAACGCTAAAACAGCAAAACGGCGAAATTTTTATATTCGTTTTTATTAATATTGCGTCTATTTGAAGATTTCAAATCAAAATGCGAAAATGATTATTTTAGAAAACAGCACGTTTTGAGTTTTAATCTGCGTTTTAACGCGTAAAACAGCATTAAAACGACGATTTTATTATTCGCTTTTATTAATATTGTTTCTATTTGAACGATTTCAACGATCTAAAAAAGCTTGAAAATGCTTATTTTTTGCAAAAAGCACGTTTTGAGCTTTAATCTGCGTTTAACGCGAAAAAAGCTAAAAAACGAGAAATTTTTATTATTCGTTTGGGTTTTATTGCGTCTATTTGAACGATTTCAACGATCTAAAATGCTTGAAAATGATTTTATTTTAGCAAAACAGCACGTTTTGAGCTTTTAATCTGCGTTTTAAGCGTAAAACAGCATAAAACGACGAATTTTTATTATTCGTTTTATTAATATTTCTATTTGAACGATTTTCAACGATCTAAAATGCTTGAAAATGCTTATTTTAGCAAAACAGCACGTTTTGAGTTAATTCTGCGTTTTAACGCGTAAAACAAACATAAAAACGACGAAATTTTTTTTATTCGTTTTTATAAATATTGCGTCTATTTGAACGATTTCAACCCCATCTTTGCTTTTAAAATGATTATTTTAGCAAAACCCGCAAGTTTTTTAGTTTTTAAACTGCGTTTTAACGCGTAAAACAAAACATAAAACGACGAAAATTTTATTATTTTGTTTTATTTATTGCGTCTTTGGGGAAAGGGTTTTAAAAATTAAAATGCTTGAAAATGCTTTTTTTAGCAAAACAGCACGTTTTGAGCTTTTAATCTGGGTTTTTAACGCGTAAAAAAGCTTTTAAAAAAGACGAATTTTTTTTATTCGTTTTTTAAAAATTGCGTTATTTTTAACAAATTTTAACGATCTAAAATGCTTGAAAAGCTTTTTTTTAGCAAAACAGCATAAAAAAGACGGGGAAATTTTTTTTCCCCTTTTTATTAATATTGCGTTTTAATTGGAAACAAATTTTGACGATCTTTAAAAAGCGAAATGATTATTTTAGCAAAAAAAGCCGTTTTGGGCTTTAATCTGCGTTTTAACGCGTAAAAAAAGCATAAAAAAAGACGAATTTTTTTTATTCGTTTTTATTAATATTGGTTCTATTTGAACGGGTTTCAACGATCTAAAAAAGCTTGAAAATGCTTTTTTAGCAAAACAGCACGTTTTGAGCTTTTAAACTGCGTTTTAAAAGCGTAAAACAACATAAAAAACCCCAAGAAATTTTTATCCTTCGTTTTTAAATATTGCGTCTATTTGAACGATTTCAACGATTTTAAAACGCTTGAAAATGATTATTTTAAAACAAAAAACACGTTTTTAAACAATCTGCGTTTTAACGCGTAAAACAACATAAAAAAAGACGAAATTTTTTTTATTCGTTTTTTTTTTATTGCCCTCTATTTGAACGATTTCAACGATCTAAAAAAGCTTGAATATGATTATTTTTAGCAAAACAGCACGTTTTGAGTTTTTAAACTGCGTTTTTAACGCGTAAAACCTCAAAAAACGACGGGTTTTTATTATTCGTTTTTAAATATTTCTTCTATTTGAACGATTTCAACGATCTAAAATGCTTGAAAATGCCCATTTTTGGGAAAACAGCACGTTTTGAGCTTTTTCCGTTTTAACGCGTAAAAAAAAGCATAAAAAAGACGAATTTTTTTTTTATTCGTTTTTATTAATATTGTTTTTATTTGGGGAAAGATTTCCCCGATCCCAAAAAAGCTTGAAAATGCTTATTTTAAAACAAAAAAGCCCCGTTTTGAGTTTTTTAAACTGCGTTTTAACGCGTAAAAAAAGCATTTAAAAAACGAAAATTTTTTTTATTCGTTTTTTTAAAAATTGCGTATAATTTAAAAGATTTCAACGACTAAAATGCTTGAAAAAATTAAATTTTTTTAGCAAAAAAAGCACGTTTTTAGCTTTAATCTGCGTTTTTTAAAGCGTAAAAAAAAGCAAAAAAGACGAATTTTTATTATTCGTTTTTTTTTAATATTGGTTCTATTTGAACGATTTCAACGATCTAAAACGCTTGAAAAAGCTTATTTTAGCAAAACAGCACGTTTTATTTTTAAACTGCGTTTTTTAAAGCGTAAAACAGCTTTTTAAAAAAAGACGAAATTTTTATCATTCGTTTTTATTAATATTGCGTCTATTTGAACGATTTCAACGATCTAAAAAAGCTTGAAAATGATTATTTTAGCAAAAAACAAACAACCCTTTTAACGCGTAAAACAGCATAAAAAAGACGAAATTTTTTTTATTCGTTTTTTATTTAAAATTGCGTCTATTTGAACGATTTCCCAAAGATTAAAAAAGCTTTTAAATGATTATTTTAAAAACAGCACGTTTTTAGCTTTTAATCTGCGTTTTAACGCGTAAACAACATAAAAAAGACGAATTTTTTTTTTTCGTTTTTTTTTTAATATTTCCTTTTTTGAAACGATTTCAACGATCTAAAATGCTTGAAAATGTTTTTTTTTGGGAAAACAAGGGTTTTTAGTTTTAATCTGCGTTTTAACGCGTTAAAAAAGCATAAATAGACGAATTTTTTTTTATTCTTTTTATTAATATTGCTTCTATTTGAACGATTTCCCAAAGATCTAAAATGCTTAAAATCTTATTTTAGCAAAACAGCCCTTTTTGGGGGGTTTTAATCCGGTTTTAACGCGTAAAAAAGCATAAAACGACGAAATTTTTATTATTCGTTTTTATTAATATTGCGTATAATTTAACGATTTCAACGATCTAAAAAAGCTTGAAAATAATTTTTTTTAGCAAAACAAACACTTTTGAGCTTTAAAACTGCGTTTTTTAAAGCGGAAAACAGCATAAAAACGGCAATTTTTTTAAATTTGTTTTTTATTAATATTGGTTCTTTGGAACGTTTCAAGGGGGTCAAAAAGCGAAAAGCTTTTTTTTAGCAAAAAAAGCACGTTTTGAGCTTTTTAACTGCGTTTTAACGCGTAAAACAAAACATAAAAAAAGGGCGGGTTTTTTTTTATTCGTTTTTTTTTAATATTGGGGTCTTTTTAAAAGGGTTTCCCGATCAAAAAGCTTGAAAATGATTATTTTAGCAAAAAAGCACGTTTTTGCTTTAATCTGCGTTTTTAAAGCGTAAAAAAGCATAAAACGACGAAATTTTTTTTTTATTCGTTTTTTTTAATATTGCGTCTATTTTGGGAAAGATTTCAACATTAAAAAAGCTTGAATATGATTATTTTAGCAAAACAGCACGTTTTTAGCTTTAAAACTGCGTTTTAACGCGTAAAAAAAGCATAAAAAAGGCGAATTTTTTTTTTTTCCCCTTTTTTTTTAATTTTCTTCTATTTGAAACGATTCCAACGATCTAAAATGCTTGAAAAAAGCTTATTTTAGCAAAAAAGCACGTTTTGAGTTTTTAAACTGCGTTTTTAAGGTAAAAAAGCATAAAAACGACAAATTTTTTTATTCGTTTTATTAATATTTCTTCTATTTGAACGGTTTCAACGATCTTTAAAAAGCTTGAAAATGCTTATTTTAAAACAAAACAAAACATTTTTTGGGGTTTAATCTGCGTTTTTAAAGCGTAAAACAGCATGAAAAAGACGAAATTTTTTTTTTATTCGTTTTTATTAATATTGGGGTCTTTTGAACGATTTCAAAATCTAAAATGCTTGAAAATGATTATTTTAGCAAAACAGCACGTTTTGAGCTTTTAATCTGCGTTTTAACGCGTAAAACAGCATAAAAAAAGACGGGAAAATTTTTTTTATTCGTTTTTTTTTAATATTGCGTCTATTTGGGAAAGATTTCAACATCTAAAATGGGGAAAAAAAGGTTATTTTTTGCAAAAAAAGCACGTTTTTAGCTTTTTAAACTGCGTTTTAACGCGTAAAAAAAAGCATAAAAAAGACGGAAAATTTTTTTGTATTTTGTTTTTATTTATTGCTTCTTTTTTTGAACGATTTCAACGGGGTCTAAAAAAAGCGAAAAATGATTTTTTTAGCAAAACGGGCCCCTTTTTAATTTTTAAACTGCGTTTTTTAAAGCGTAAAACACCATAAAAAAGACGGGAAAATTTTTTAATTCCCTTTTTTTTAATATTTGGGCTTTTTTAACGATTTCAACGATCTAAAATGGGGAAAATGCTTATTTTAGCAAAAAAAGCACGTTTTGAGCTTTTTAAACTGCGTTTTAACGCGTAAAAAAAGCAAAAACGACAAATTTTTTTTTATTCGTTTTTTTTTTTAATACCCTTTTATTTTTAAAAGATTTCAACGGGTTAAAATGGTTGAAAATCTTTTTTTTTAAAAAACAGCACGTTTTGAGTTTTTAAACTGCGTTTTTAAAGGGGGTAAAACAGCTTTTAAAAAAGGGCGAAATTTTTATCATTCGTTTTTTTTTAATATTGCGTCTATTTGAAAAGATTTCCCAAGATCCAAAAACGAAAAAAGATTATTTTAGCAAAACAGCACGTTTTTAAACTTTAATCTGCTTTTAACGCGTAAAAGGGAAAAACGACGAAATTTTTTTTTATTCGTTTTTATTAATACGTCCCATTTGAAAAGATTTCAACGATCTAAAATGCTTGAAAATATTTTTTTAGCAAAAAAAAAGTTTTGATTTTTAAACTGCGTTTTAACGCGTAAAAAAGCATAAAAACGACGAAATTTTTTTTATTCGTTTTTATTAATATTGCGTCTATTTTTAACGATTTCAACGATCTAAAAAAGCTTTTAAAAGGTTATTTTAAAAAAAGCACGTTTTGAAAACTTTAATCTGCGTTTTTAAAGCGTAAAACAGCATAAAACGACGAATTTTTAGTATTTTGTTTTTTTTTAATATTGCTTCTTTTTTTGAAACGATTTCAAAAGATCTAAAAAAGCTTTTAAAATGATTATTTTAGCAAAACAGCCCGTTTTGAGCTTTAACTGCGTTTTAACGCGTAAAAAAACCAAAAGGGCGAAATTTTTTATTATTCGTTTTTATTAATATTGCGTCTATTTGAACGGGTTTCAACGATCTAAAATGTTTTAAAATGTTTTTTTTAGCAAAAAAAGCACGTTTTGAGCTTTAATCTGCGTTTTAACGCGTAAAAAAGCATAAAAACGACAAAATTTTTTTTTTATTCGTTTTTATTAATATTTCTTTTAAAAGATTTCAACGATCTAAAAAAGGTTGAAAAAAGCTTATTTTAGCAAAAAAGCACGTTTTGAGTTTTTAAACTGCGTTTTAACGCGTAAAACAGCATAAAAACGACGAAATTTTTATTATTGTTTTATTAATATTGCGTCTATTTGAACGGGTTTCAACGATCTAAAAAAGCTTGAAAATGAAATTTTTTTAAACAAAACAGCACGTTTTGAGCTTTAATCTGCGTTTTTAAAGCGTAAAAAATAAAACACGAATTTTTTTATTCGTTTTTTTAATTTAAAATTGCTTCTATTTGAACGATTTCAACGATCTAAAAAAGCTTTTAAAATGATTATTTTAGCAAAACAGCACGTTTTGAGCTTTAATCTGCGTTTTAAAGCGTAAAAAAGCATAAAAAAGACGAATTTTTTTTTATTCGTTTTTATTAATATTGGTTCTATTGGGAAAGATTTCAACGATCTAAAACGCTTGAAAATGTTTTTTTTAGCAAAAACAGCACGTTTTTAGCTTTTTAAACTGCGTTTTAACGCGTAAAACGTTTTAAAAAAAGAGAAATTTTTTTTATCATTCGTTTTTATTAATATTGGGGATTTGAACGGGTTTCCGATCTAAAACGCTTTAAAATGATTACTGGGAAACAGCACGTTTTGCTTTAATCTGCGTTTTAACGCGTAAAACAGCATAAAAAAACGAAATTTTTATTATTCGTTTTTATTTTATTGGGGTCTATTTGAACGATTTCCAACGATCTAAAAAAGCTTGAATATGA
Source organism: Dalotia coriaria (assembly GCF_025399875.1). Lineage (NCBI taxonomy): Eukaryota > Metazoa > Arthropoda > Insecta > Coleoptera > Staphylinidae > Dalotia > Dalotia coriaria. The sequence goes on from NW_027045772.1 coordinate 40,142, forward strand.
TTATTTTAGCAAAAAAGCACGTTTTATTTTTAAACTGGGGTTTTAACGCGTAAAAAAGCATAAAAAAGACGAATTTTTTATTATTCGTTTTTTATTAATATTTCTTCTATTTGAACGATTCCAACGGGCCAAAATGCTTGAAAATGCTTTTTTTTAGCAAAACAGCACGTTTTGAGTTTTAAACTGCGTTTTAACGGGGTAAAACAGCATAAAAAAAGACAAATTTTTTTTTTATTTTGTTTTTTTTAATATTTCTTCTATTTGAAAAGATTTCCCCAAAGATCTAAAAAAGCTTGAAAAAAGCCTTTTAGCAAAAAAAGCACGTTTTGGGGTTTAATCTGCGTTTTTAAAGCGTAAAAAAGCATGAAAAAAAGACGGGAAATTTTTTTTATTCGTTTTTTTTAATATTGCGTCTATTTGAAGATTTCAAAAGGGTCTAAAATGCTTGAAAAAAGATTAAATTTTTGCAAAAAAGACGTTTTTTAGCTCTTTTTAAACTGCGTTTTAACGGGGTAAAACAGCATTTAAAAAAGACGAAATTTTTTTTATTCGTTTTTTTTAATATTGCGTCTATTTTTAACGGGGTTTAAAATACCCCCAAAAGCTTGAAAATGGTTATTTGCAAAAAACAGAAAGTTTTGAGCTTTAATCTGCGTTTTAACGCGTAAAACAAGGGTAAAAACGACGAATTTTTAGTATTCGTTTTTTTAAAATTGCCTAGGGAAAGATTTCCTATTTGAACGATTTCAACGATCTAAAATGCTTGAAAATGCTTATTTTAGCAAAACAGCACGTTTTGAGCTTTAATCTGCGTTTTAACGCGTAAAACAGCATAAAAACGACGAATTTTTATTATTCGTTTTTATTAATATTCTTCTATTTGAACGATTTCAACGATCTAAAATGCTTGAAAATGCTTATTTTAGCAAAACAGCACGTTTTGAGCTTTAATCTGCGTTTTAACGCGTAAAACAGCATAAAACGACGAAATTTTTATTATTCGTTTTATTAATATTGCGTATAATTGAACGATTTCAACGATCTAAAATGCTTGAAAATGATTATTTTAGCAAAACAGCACGTTTTGAGCTTTAATCTGCGTTTTAACGCGTAAAACAGCATAAAACAACGAATTTTTATTATTCGTTTTTATTAATATTGGTTCTATTTGAACGATTTCAACGATCTAAAACGCTTGAAAATGCTTATTTTAGCAAAACAGCACGTTTTGAGCTTTAATCTGCGTTTTAACGCGTAAAACAGCATAAAACGACGAAATTTTCATCATTCGTTTTTATTAATATTGCGTCTATTTGAACGATTTCAACGATCTAAAACGCTTGAAAATGATTATTTTAGCAAAACAGCACGTTTTAAGCTTTAATCTGCGTTTTAACGCGTAAAACAGCATAAAACGACGAAATTTTTATTATTCGTTTTTATTAATATTGCGTCTATTTGAACGATTTCAACGATCTAAAATGCTTGAATATGATTATTTTAGCAAAACAGCACGTTTTGAGCTTTAATCTGCGTTTTAACGCGTAAAACAGCATAAAACGACGAAATTTTTATTATTCGTTTTTATTAATATTGCTTCTATTTGAACGATTTCAACGATCTAAAATGCTTGAAATGATTATTTTAGCAAAACAGCACGTTTTGAGCTTTAATCTGCGTTTTAACGCGTAAAACAGCATAAAACGACGAAATTTTTATTATTCGTTTTTATTAATATTGCGTCTATTTGAACGATTTCAACGATCTAAAATGCTTGAAAATGCTTATTTTAGCAAAACAGCACGTTTGAGCTTTAATCTGCGTTTTAACGCGTAAAACAGCATAAAAACGACAATTTTTATTATTCGTTTTTATTAATATTTCTTCTATTTGAACGATTTCAACGATCTAAAATGCTTGAAAATGATTATTTTAGCAAAACAGCACGTTTTGAGCTTTAATCTGCGTTTTAACGCGTAAAACACATAAAACGACGAAATTTTTATTATTCGTTTTTATTAATATTGCGTCTATTTGAACGATTTCAACGATCTAAAATGCTTGAAAATGCTTATTTTAGCAAAACAGCACTTTTGAGCTTTAATCTGCGTTTTAACGCGTTAAAACAGCATAAAACGACGAAATTTTTATTATTCGTTTTTATTAATATTGCGTCTATTTGAACGATTTCAACGACTAAAATGCTTGAAAATGATTATTTTAGCAAAACAGCACGTTTTGAGCTTTAATCTGCGTTTTAACGCGTAAAACAGCATAAAAACGACGAATTTTTATTATTCGTTTTATTAATATTTGCTCCATTTGAACGATTTCAACAATCTAAAATGCTGGAAAATGCTTATTTTGGCAAAACAGCACGTTTTGAGCTTTAATCTGCGTTTTAACGCGTAAAACAGCATAAAAACGACGAATTTTTATTATTCGATTTTTTTAAATTTAAAATTGCTTCTATTTGAACGATTTCAACCATCTAAAGTGCTCGTAAATGATTATTTTTAGCAAAACAGCACGTTTGAGCTTTAATCTGCGTTTTAACGCGTAAAATAGCATAAAACGACGAAATTTTATTATTCGTTTTTTATTAATATTGCGTCTATTTGAACGATTTCAACGATCTAAAATACTTGAAAATGATTATTTTAGCAAAACAGCACATTTTGAGCTTTTAATCTGCGTTTTAAGGCGTAAAACAGCATAAAACGACGAATTTTTATTATTCGTTTTTTATTAATATTTCTTTCTATTTGAACGATTTCAACGATCTAAAATGCTTGAAAATGCTTATTTTAGCAAAACAGCACGTTTTGAGCTTTAATCTGCGTTTTTAACGCGTAAAACAGCATAAAACGACGAAATTTTTATTATTCGTTTTTATTAATATTGCGTCTATTTGAACGATTTCAACGATCTAAAATGCTTGAAAATGATTATTTTAGCAAAACAGCACGTTTTGAGCTTTAATCTGCGTTTTAACGCGTAAAACAGCATAAAAACGACAGAATTTTTTATTATTCGTTTTTATTAATATTTCTTCTATTTGAACGATTTCAACGATCTAAAATGCTTGAAAATGCTTATTTTAGCAAAACAGCACGTTTGAGCTTTAATCTGCGTTTTTACGCGTAAAACAGCATAAAACGACGAAATTTTTATTATTCGTTTTTTATTAATATTGCGTCTATTGAACGATTTCAACGATCTAAAATGCTTGAAAATGATTATTTTAGCAAAACAGCACGTTTTGAGCTTTAATCTGCGTTTTAACGCGTAAACAGCATAAAACGACAATTTTTATTATTCGTTTTTTATTAATATTGCGTCTATTTGAACGATTTCAACGATCTAAAATGCTTGAAAATGATTATTTTAGCAAAACAGCACGTTTTGAGCTTTAATCTTCGTTTTAACGCGTAAAACAGCATAAAACGACGAAAATTTTATTATTCGTTTTTATTAATATTGTGTCTATTTGAACGATTTCAACGATCTAAAATGCTTGAATATGATTATTTTAGCAAAACAGCACGTTTTGAGCTTTAATCTGCGTTTTAACGCGTAAAACAGCATAAAACGACAATTTTTTACTCGTTTTTTATTAATATTTCTTCTATTTGAACGATTTCAACGATCTAAAATGCTTGAAAATGCTTATTTTAGCAAAACAGCACGTTTTGAGCTTTTAATCTGCGTTTTAACGCGTAAAACAGCATAAAAACGACGAAATTTTTATTATTCGTTTTTATTAATATTGCGTCTATCTGAAACGATTTCAACGATCTAAAATGCTTGAAAATGATTATTTTAGCAAAACAGCACGTTTTGAGCTTTAATCTGCGTTTTAACGCGTAAAACAACATAAAACGACGAATTTTTATTATTCGTTTTTTATTAATATTGCTTCTATTTGAACGATTTCAACGATCTAAAATGCTTGAAAATGATTATTTTAGCAAAACAGCACGTTTTGAGCTTTAATCTGCGTTTTAACGGGTAAAACAGCATAAAAACGACGAAATTTTTATTATTCGTTTTTATTAATATTGCGTCTATTTGGACGATTTCAACGATCTAAAATGCTTGAAAATGATTATTTTAGGAAAACAGCACGTTTGAGCTTTAATCTGCGTTTTAACGCGTAAAACAGCATAAAACGACGAATTTTTTATTATTCGTTTTTTATTAATATTGCTTCTATTTGAATGATTTCAGCAATCTAAAATGCTTGAAAATGCTTATTTTAGCAAAACAGCACGTTTTAAGCTTTTAATCTGCGTTTTAACGCGTAAAACAGCATAAAAACGACGAAATTTTTATTATTCGTTTTTATTAATATTGCGTCTATTTGAACGATTTCAACGATCTAAAATGCTTGAAAATGATTATTTTAGCAAAACAGCACGTTTGAGCTTTAATCTGCGTTTTAACGCGTAAAACAGCATAAAACGACGAATTTTTATTATTCGATTTTTAATTAATATTGCTTCTATTTGAACGATTTCAACGATCTAAAGTGCTTGTAAATGATTATTTAGCAAAACAGCACGTTTTGAGCTTTAATCTGCGTTTTAACGCGTAAAATACATAAAACGACGAAATTTTTATTATTCGTTTTATTAATATTGCGTCTATTTGAACGATTTCAACGATCTAAAATGCTTGAAAATGATTATTTAGCAAAACAGCACATTTTGAGCTTTAATCTGCGTTTTAAGGCGTAAAACAGCATAAAACGACGAATTTTTATTATTCGTTTTTATTAATATTGCGTCTATTTGAACGATTTCAATAATCTGAAATGCTTGAATATGATTATTTTAGCAAAACAGCACGTTTTGAGCTTTAATCTGCGTTTTAACGCGTAAAACAGCATAAAAAAGACGAATTTTTATTATTCGTTTTTTATTAATATTGCTTCTATTTGAACGATTTCAACGATCTAAAATGCTTGAAATTATTATTTTAGCAAAACAGCACGTTTTGAGCTTTTAATCTGCGTTTTAACGGGTAAAACAGCATAAAAACGACGAAATTTTTATTATTCGTTTTTATTAATATTGCGTCTATTTGGACGATTTCAACGATCTAAAATGCTTGAAAATGATTATTTTAGCAAACGCGTAAAACAGCATAAAAACGACGAATTTTTATTAATCGTTTTTATTAATATTGCTTCTATTTGAATGATTTCAACGATCTAAAATGCTTGAAAATGCTTATTTTAGCAAAACAGCACGTTTTGAGATTTAATTTGCGTTTTAACGCGTAAAACAGCATAAAACGACGAAATTTTTATTATTCGTTTTTATTAATATTGCGTCGATTTGAACGATTTTAACGATCTAAAATGCTTGAATATGATTATTTTAGCAAAACAGCACGTTTTGAGCTTTAATCTGCGTTTTAACGCGTAAAACAGCATAAAAACGACGAAATTTTTATTATTCGTTTTTATTAATATTGCGTCTATTTGAACGATTTCAACGATTTAAAATGCTTGAAAATGATTATTTTAGCAAAACAGCACGTTTTGAGTTTTAATCTGCGTTTTAACGCATAAAACAGCATAAAAACGACGAATTTTTATTATTCGTTTTTATTAATATTGCGTCTATTTGAACGATTTCAACGATCTAAAATGCTTGAAAATGCTTATTTTAGCAAAACAGCACGATTTGAGCTTTAATCTGCGTTTTAACGCGTAAAACAGCATAAAAACGACGAAATTTTTATTATTCGTTTTTATTAATATTGCGTCTATTAGAACGATTTCAACGATCTAAAATGCTTGAAAATGATTATTTTTGCAAAACAGCACGTTTTGAGCTTTAATCTGCGTTTTAACGCGTAAAACAGCATAAAAACGACGAAATTTTTATTATTCGTTTTTATTAATATTGCGTCTATTTGAACGATTTCAACGATCTAAAATGCTTGAAAATGATTATTTTAGCAAAACAGCACGTTTTGAGCTTTAATCTACGTTTTAACGCGTAAAACAGCATAAAACGACGAATTTTTAATATTCGTTTTATTAATATTGCTTCTATTTGAACGATTTCAACTATCTAAAATGCTTGAAAATGCTTATTTTAGCAAAACAGCACGTTTTGAGCTTTAATCTGCGTTTTAACGCGTAAAACAGCATAAAAACGACGAAATTTTTATTATTCGTTTTTATTAATATTGCGCCTATTTGAACGATTTCAACAATCTAAAATGCTTGAAAATGTTATTTTTGCAAAACAGCACGTTTTGAGCTTTAATCTGCGTTTTAACGCGTAAAACAGCATAAAACGACGAAATTTTTATTATTCGTTTTTATTAATATTGCGTCTATTTGAACGATTTCAACGATCTAAAATGCTTGAAAATGATTATTTTAGCAAAACAGCACGTTTTGAGCTTTAATCTACGTTTTAACGCGTAAAACAGCATAAAACGACGAATTTTTAATATTCGTTTTATTAATATTGCTTCTATTTGAACGATTTCAACTATCTAAAATGCTTGAAAATGCTTATTTTAGCAAAACAGCACGTTTTGAGCTTTAATCTGCGTTTTAACGCGTAAAACAGCATAAAACGACGAAATTTTTATTATTCGTTTTTATTAATATTGCGCCTATTTGAACGATTTCAACGATCTAAAATGCTTGAAAATGATTATTTTAGCAAAACAGCACGTTTTGAGCTTTAATCTGCGTTTTAATGCGTAAAGCAGCATAAAAACAACGAATTTTTATTATTCGTTTTTTATTAATATTGCTTCTATTTGAATGATTTCAACGATCTAAAATGCTTGAAAATGCTTATTTTAGCAAAACAGCACGTTTTGAGCTTTAATCTGCGTTTTAACGCGTAAAACAGCATAAAACGACGAAATTTTTATTATTCGTTTTTATTAATATTGCGTCTATTTGAACGATTTTAACGATCTAAAATGTTTGAATATGATTATTTTAGCAAAACAGCACGTTTTGAGCTTTAATCTGCGTTTTAACGCGTAAAACAGCATAAAACGACAGATTTTTATTATTCGTTTTTTTTTTAATATTGCTTCTATTTGAACGATTTCAACGATCTAAAATGCTTGAAAATGCTTATTTTAGCAAAACAGCACGTTTGAGCTTTTAATCTGCGTTTTAACGCGTAAAACAGCATAAAACGACGAAATTTTTTATTATTCGTTTTTATTAATATTGCGTCTATTTGAACGATTTCAACGATCTAAATATGTGAAAATGATTATTTTAGCAAAACAGCATCGTTTGATTAATCGCGTTTTAAGCAAAAAGCATTTAACGACGATTTTTTATTATCGTTTTTATAATAATTTTTATTTGTTTTTAAATTTCAACGATCTAAAATGCTTGAAAATGCTTATTTTAGCAAAACAGCAACGTTTTGAGCTTTTAATCTGCGTTTTAACGCGTAAAACAGCATAAAACGACGAAATTTTTATTATTCGTTTTTATTATATTGCGTCTATTTGAACGATTTCAACGATCTAAAATGCTTGAAATGATTATTTTAGCAAAACAGCACGTTTTGAGCTTTAATCTGCGTTTTAACGCGTAAAACAGCATAAAAAAGGCGAAATTTTTATTATTCGTTTTTATTAATATTGCGTCTATTTGAACGATTTCAACGATCTAAAATGCTTGAAAATGAATATTTTAGCAAAACAGCACGTTTTGAGCTTTAATCTGCGTTTTAACGCGTAAAACAGCATAAAACGACGAATTTTTATTATTCGTTTTTTTTTATTAATATTGCTTCTATTTGAACGATTTCAACGATCTAAAATGCTTGAAAATTATTATTTTAGCAAAACAGCACGTTTTGAGCTTTAATCTGCGTTTTAACGGGTAAAACAGCATAAAACGACGAATTTTTATTATTCGTTTTTATTAATATTGCGTCTATTTGAACGATTTCAACGATTTAAAATGCTTGAAAATGATTATTTTAGCAAAACAGCACGTTTTGTAGTTTTAATCTGCGTTTTAACGCTAAAACAGCATAAAACGACGAATTTTTATTATTCGTTTTTATTAATATTGCGTCTATTTGAACGATTTCAACGATCTAAAATGCTTGAAAATGCTTATTTTAGCAAAACAGCACGATTTGAGCTTTAATCTGCGTTTTAACGCGTAAAACAGCATAAAACGACAGAATTTTTATTATTCGTTTTTTATTAATATTGCGTCTATTAGAACGATTTCAACGATCTAAAATGCTTGAAAATGATTATTTTTGCAAAACAGCACGTTTTGAGCTTTAATCTGCGTTTTAACGCGTAAAACAGCATAAAACGACGAAATTTTATTATTCGTTTTTATTAATATTGCGTCTATTTGAACGATTTCAACGATCTAAAATGCTTGAAAATGATTATTTTAGCAAAACAGCACGTTTGAGCTTTAATCTACGTTTTAACGCGTAAAACAGCATAAAAACGACGAATTTTTAATATTCGTTTTTATTAATATTGCTTCTATTTGAACGATTTCACTATCTAAAATGCTTGAAAATGCTTATTTTAGCAAAACAGCACGTTTTGAGCTTTAATCGCGTTTTAACGCGTAAAACAGCATAAAACGACGAAATTTTTTATTCGTTTTTATTAATATTGCGCCTATTTGAACGATTTCAACAATCTAAAATGCTTGAAAATGATTATTTTAGCAAAACAGCACGTTTTGAGCTTTAATCTGCGTTTTAACACGTAAAACAGCATAAAACCACGAATTTTTTATTCGTTTTTATTAATATTGCGTCTATTGAACATTTCAACGATCTAAAATGCTTGAAAATGCTTATTTTAGCAAAACAGCCCTTTTGAGCTTTAATCTGCGTTTTAACGCGTAAACAGCATAAAAACGACGAATTTTATTATTCGTTTTTATTAATATTGCGTCTATTTGAACGATTTCAACGATCTAAAATGCTTGAAAATGATTATTTTAGCAAAACAGCACGTTTTGAGCTTAATCTGCGTTTTAACGCGTGAAACAGCATAAACACGACGATTTTTTATTATTTGTTTTTATTAATATTGCTTCTATTTGGACGATCTAAAATGCTTGAAAATGCTTTTTTTTAGCAAAACAGCACGTTTTGAGCTTTTAATCTGCGTTTTATCGCGTAAAACAGCATAAAACGACGAAATTTTTATTATTCGTTTTATTAATATTTCTCTATTGAACGATTTCAACGATCAAATGCTTGAAAATGATTATTTTAGCAATACAGCACGTTTTTGAGCTTTAATCTCGTTTTTAAAGCGTAAAACAGCATAAAACGACGAATTTTTAATATTCGTTTTTATTAATATTGCGTCTATTTGAACGTTTCAACGATCTAAAATGCTTGAAAATGCTTATTTTAGCAAAACAGCACGTTTTGAGCTTTAATCTGCGTTTTAACGCGTAAAACAGCATAAAAAAGACGAAATTTTTATTATTCGTTTTTATTAATATTGCGTCTTTGAACGATTTCAACGATCTAAATGCTTGAAAATGATTATTTTAGAAAAAAAGCACGTTTTGAGCTTTAATCTGCGTTTTAACGCGTAAAACAGCATAAAAAAGACGAATTTTTTTTTATTCGGTTTTATTAATATTTCTTCCATTTGAACGATTTCAACGATCTAAAATGGGGAAAATGCTTATTTTAGCAAAACAGTACGTTTTTAGCTTTTTAAACTGCGTTTTAACGCGTAAAACAACATAAAAACGACGAAATTTTTTTTTATTCGTTTTTATTAATTTTTTGCTCAATTTGAACGATTTCAACGATCTAAAATGCTTGAAAATGATTATTTTAGAAAACAGCACGTTTTGAGCTTTAATCTGCGTTTTAACGCGTAAAACAGCATAAAACGACGAATTTTTATTATTCGTTTTTATTAATATTCTTCTATTTGAATGATTTCCCCGATCTAAAATGCTTGAAAATGCTTATTTTAGCGTTTTGAGCTTTAATACTGCGTTTTAACGTAAATACAAAAAACGACAAATTTTATTAATCGTTTTTTAATATGCATCTATTTGAACGATTTAGATCTAAAATGCTTGAAAATGATTATTTTAGCAAAACAGCACGTTTTGAGTTTTAATCTGCGTTTAACGCTAAAGCACTTATAAAACGACAATTTTTATTATTTGTTTTTATTAATATTGCTTCATTTGAACGATTTCAACGATCTTAATAATGCTTTGAAAATGCTTATTTTAGCAAAACAGACGTTTTGAAGCTTTAATCTGCGTTTTAAGCGTAAAACAGCATAAAAACGACTGAAATTTTATATTCGTTTTTATTAATATTCGCTATTTGAACATTTCAACGATCTAAAATGCTTGAAAATGATTATTTTGCAAAACAGCACGTTTTGAGCTTTAATCTACGTTTTAACGGTAAAACAGCATAAAAACGCGAAATTTTATTATCGAATTTTATTAATATTTTCTATTTGAACGATTCAACGATCCTAAAATGCTGAAAATGCTTTTTTAGCAAAAGCACGTTTTGAAGCTATCTGCGTTTAATCGCATAAAACAGCATATAAACGCAAAACATATTCGTTTTATTAATTTTGCGTTATTTGAACGATTTAACGATTAAAGTTAAAATATTATTTTAGAAAAAGACGTTTGAGTTTAAACACATTTAGCGTTAAAATGTTTTAACCGTATTCATTAAAACGATTTATTATATTGCGTTTTTAACGTTTAACGTCTAAAATGCTTGAAAATTTATTAATAGCAAAAATCACTTTTGAGCTTAACGCGTTTTAACGCGTAAAACGCGTTAAAACGACGAAATTTTTATTATCGTTTTTATTATATTGCGTTTTTAACGATTTCACGATCTAAAATCGTGAAAATGATTATTCGATTAAAAGCTATTTTGATTTAACCGTTTTAAGCTTAAAACTGCTTTAAACGAAATTTTTATTATCGGTTTTATTATTTTATTCGTTTGTAAACATTTCAACGATCTAAAATTTGAAATCTTATTTTAAAGCAAACATATTTTTGAGCAATAATCTGATTTTAAGCGTAATAGCAAAACACAAAATTTATATTCGACTTTATAATATTGCCTATTGAACGATTTAATTAATAAATGCTTATATTAATTTATTTAAAACATGAAATTTTGAATTTTAAAACTGCGTTTTAAGCGTAAAAACAGTTAAAACGAAATTTTTTATTACCGATTTTTAATATTTTTTATTTTGAACGATTTAACGATCTAAAATGTTGAAAATTTATTTTGCAAAACGATTTACTTTTAATGCTTTTAACGCGTTAAACGCATAAAACACGAAATTTTTTTATTCGTTTTTATTAATATTGCGTCTATTTAACGTATTTAACGTCTAAAATGCTTGAAAATGATTATTTTAGCAAAACAGCACGTTTTGAGCTTTAATCTGCGTTTTTAACGCGTAAAACAGCATAAAAACGAGAAATTTTTATTATTCGTTTTTTAATATTGCGTCTATTTGAATTTCAACGATCTAAAATGCTTAAAATGATTTTTTAAAAACAACGTTTTGAGCTTTAATCTGACGTTTTAACGCGTAAAACAGCATAAAACGAAATTTTTATTATTTTTTTATTAATATTGCTTCTATTTGAATTTCAACGATCTAAAATGTTTGAAAATGCTTATTTTAGCAAAACAGCACGTTTTGATTTAATCTGGTTTTAACGCGTAAAACAGCATAAAAACGAAATTTTTATTTTCGTTTTTTATAATATGCGTCTATTTGAACGATTTACGATCTAAAATTGCTAAATAATTTTATTTAGCAAAAGCACGTTTTGAGCTTTAATCTACGTTTTAACGCGTAAAACAGCATAAAAACGACGAATTTTTATTATTCGTTTTTTATTATATTGCTCTATTTGAACGATTTCAACGATTAAAATGCTTGAAAATGCTTATTTTAGCAAAACAGCAGTTTTGAGCTTTAATCTGCGTTTTAACGCGTAAACATAAAACGACGAAATTTTTTTACTCGTTTTTATTAATAGTCCTATTTGAACGATTTCAACGATCAAATGCTTAAAATGATTATTTTAGCAAAACAACGTTTTGAGCTTTAATCTACGTTTTAACGCGTTAAAAGCATAAAAACGAATTTTTTTATTCGTTTTTATTAATATTGCGTCTATTTGAACGATTTCAACGACTAATGATTGAAAATGCTTATTTTAACAAAACAGCACGTTTTGAGCATTTACTGCTTTTAACGCGTAAAACAGCATAAAAACGACGAATTTTTATATTCGTTTTTATTAATAATTCTTCCATTTGAACGATTGCAACGATCTAAAATGCTTGAAAATGCTTATTTTAGCAAAACAATACGTTTGAGCTTTTAATCTGGTTTTAACGCGTAAAACAGCATAAAACGACGGAAATTTTTATTATTCGTTTTTAATTAATATTGCGTCTATTTGAACGATTTCAACGATCTAAAATGCTTGAAAATGATTATTTTAGCAAAACACAGACGTTTTGAGCTTTTAATCTGCGTTTAACACGTAAAACAGCATAAAACCACAATTTTTAATTCGTTTTTTATAATATTGCGTCTATTTGAACGATTTCAACGATCTAAAATGCTGAAAATGCTTATTTTAGCAAAACAGCACGTTTTGAGCTTTAATACTGCGTTTTAACGCGTAAACAGCATAAAACGACGAAATTTTATTATTCGTTTTTATTAATATTGCGTCTATTTGAACGATTTCAACGATCTAAAATGCTTGAAAATGATTATTTTAGCAAAACAGCACGTTTGAGCTTTTAATCTGCGTTTTAACGCGTAAAACAGCATAAAACGACAATTTTTATTATTTGTTTTTATTAATATTGCTTCTATTTGAACGATTTCAACGATCTAAAATGCTTGAAAATGATTATTTTAGCAAAACAGCACGTTTTGAGCTTTAATCTGCGTTTTAACGCGTAAAACAGCATAAAAACGACGAATTTTTATTATTCGTTTTTATTAATATTTTCTTATTTGAACGATTTCAACGATCTAAAATGCTTGAAATTGCTTATTTTAGAAAACAGCACGTTTTGAGCTTTAATCTGCGTTTTATCGCGTAAAACAGCATAAAACGACGAAATTTTATTATTCGTTTTTATTAATATTGCTGTCTATTTGAACGATTTCAACGATCTAAAATGCTTGAAAATGATTATTTTAGCAAAACAGCACGTTTTGAGCTTTAATCTACGTTTTAACGCGTAAAACAGCATAAAAAAGACGAATTTTTATTGTTCGTTTTTTATTAATATTGCGTCTATTTGAACGATTTAACGATCTAAAATGCTTGAAAATGCTTATTTTAGCAAAACAGCACGTTTTGAGCTTTAATCTGCGTTTTAACGCGTAAAACAGCATAAAACGACGAAATTTTTATTATTCGTTTTTATTAATATTGCGTCTATTTGAACGATTTCAACGATCTAAAATGCTTGAAAATGATTATTTTAGAAAAACAGCACGTTTTGAGCTTTTAATCTGCGTTTTAACGCGTAAAACAGCATAAAACGACGAATTTTTATTATTCGGTTTTATTAATATTTCTTCCATTTGAACGATTTCAACGATCTAAAATGCTTGAAAATGCTTATTTTAGCAAAACAGTACGTTTTGAGCTTTAATCTGCGTTTTAACGCGTAAAACAGCATAAAAACGACGAAATTTTTATTATTCGTTTTTATTAATATTGCGTCTATTTGAACGATTTCAACGATCTAAAAGCTTGAAAATGATTATTTTAGCAAAACAGCACGTTTTGAGCTTTAATCTGCGTTTTAACGCGTAAAACAGCATAAAACGACGAATTTTTATTATTCGTTTTTATTAATATTGCTTCAATTTGAACGATTTCAACGATCTAAAATGCTGAAAATGCTTATTTTAGCAAAACAGCGTTTTGAGCTTTAATCTGCGTTTTAGCGTAAAACAGCATAAAACGACGAAATTTTTATTATTCGTTTTTATTAATATTGCGTCTATTTAACGATTTCAACGTCTAAATGCTTGAAAATGATTATTTCAAACAGCACGTTTGAGCTTTAATCGCGTTAACGCGTAAACAGCATAAAACGAATTTATTCGTTTTTATTAATATTGCTCTATTTGAATGATTTCAACGATCTAAAAGAAATGTATTTAGCAAAACAGCACGTTTGAGCTTTAATCGCGTTTAACGTAAAACGCATAAACGACGAAATTTTATTATTCGTTTATTAATATTGCTCTTTGAACGATTTCACGATCTAACTGAAAATGATTATGCTTAGCAAAACAGCAAGTTTTGAGCTTAATCTGCGTTTTAACGCGTAAACGCATAAACAAAAGTAA